>NC_056732.1:1704618723-1704738723 GCF_019279795.1 Protopterus annectens
AGGGTGCGCCTAACTTTCGGAAGGATGGAAGGGGGAAGGGGATAACTCTGCAGGTTCAAAGGGGGGTAGGGTGAGATTTTCCAACACAAAGTTAAGGTCCCAAGCTGGGGTAGGAGATCTTATGTGTGTGGCCTTAAGTTGTTAGCCCCTCTTAGGAACTATTTGATGAGAGAGTGTGAGAAGAGAGGTGGCTCTGTGCTGCAATGAGCAAAGGCATGCATTTTAATAGACGAGAAGGATAGACCCCTGTGTAGTAGGTCTGCTAGGTAATCCAGGATGAGAGGTAGGGAGGGCAGTGCTGTTTTGGCTCCCTTAGCCTGGATACAGGTGCAAAACCTTTTCCACTTTTCAGCACAGGATTTTCTAGTGCTGGGGCGTCTGGCCTCACACATAAAATCTAGGGCTTGTTTGCTTAGGCTGGCAGCTTGAGGAGAGGCCAAGGAATAAGCCAGGCTGCCAGGTTAAGGGTCTGCAATTGGGGATACATGAATTCTCCATTCTTCTGGGTCAGGAGTGTTGGGATCTGCAGTAGGTGCCATGGTGGCAGGGGTGACAGGTTGTGCAGCAGTGGGTACCAGTGCTGGCATGGCCAGTCTGGGACAATCAGGACTGACCTTGGTTTTTCCTCGCTTATTTTGAGCGGTACCCTTGAAATGAGTGGTAAAGGGACAAATGCATAGACTGAGAGGTTTACCTATTGGAAGGATAAAGCATCCACTTTCCAGGCCTTGCTGTGAGGTTCCCTGGTGTAGAATTTGCTGAGCTGATGATTGGAGTGGGAGGCGAAGAGGTCCACCTTCGGTGCTCCCCATGAAAGTTCTGTGGTCTAGCTGCCACTCGTGTGGGTCTAGCAGATTTCTGCTTAAGTTGTCTGCCAGAGAGTTTAGGAAGCCTGGCAGGAATTGTGCTAGCAAGTGGATTTGCATGGCTGAGGCCGTGTGCCAAAGGGTCATGGTGAGCCTGCAGATAAGAGTGAGTTCCTCCCTGCTTGGGGATATACCACATCACTGTGGTGTTGTCTGTTCAGATCAGTAGAGGCCGCTGGGAGAGTAGGGGTCTGAAAGCTGTCAGAGCGTGCTGAACAGCCAGCATCTCTTTTTGGCTGATGTGCAGATGTTCATAGGTTGGTACTAGGCTATCTGCCCTAGGGCCTATACAGGTCTAGCCATAACAATTCCCTGGTTATTTCTAAACCACAATATTTACTTCCCTGGACCCCTCTCTAGCAGGGCGACTTGACGTGATCACCGGAGTGAATTTCCTTTCTCCCATCCAATCAAGGTTCCTTTTGAAGAGGGCCAAAGGGGCGCTCTCTGCTTGACATGTATGGGCAGTCTATTACAGTGTCTGGGGAGTCTTTGGGTCAGGAACCTATCCCTGCAGCATGTTTTTGTTCATTGTGATGACAAGGTTTAGATCCCTGGAGCGTGTGGCTCTGAGGGATTGGGATTTCTTTAAGTGTAGCATGTCCAACAGCTCTGGGCTTGACATGGCCTTGTATGTTAAGCAGAGATCGCCTCGGAGTAGACGATATGCCATAGTGTATAGCTGAAGTTGTTTTTTTTAGACGGTCAGCATAGATCATCTGCTTTAGGCCTGTGATTCTTTTAATGGGGTATTTCTGCGGCCTTTCCAGTTGTTGCAGATGTCTTGAGAGGTACATACCAAATGGGGCATTATATTCTACAATGGGTCTAAGGAGGGATGAGTACAGTGGGACAATGACCTCCTTTTTTTCTGGATGAAAAGCCCTTAGTGATTAGGTGTGCCACATCGAAGGATTTCCTGACTATTGTGGCAATCTGCTTATCAAAGGTGAGACCACCGTCCACCTGTGTCCCTAAGTCTCTTATCACACTTTCAGTATTTAGTGCACTTCCACCTATGTGATAATTACGGGTACATGTTTTTTCCCCAAAGGGGATAACCATACATTTCTTGGCATTGCACTTGAGCCCATGGCTCTGGCACCAAGCATCTGTTTCTGTAAGGCCCTTTTGTAGAATATCCACATCATTTGGGGATTCAATAATGGCTCCCAGTTTGCAGTCATCTGAACCGTTAATAGAGTCCCTTAGTGTTGTCCTGTACTTCAGAAAAGTAGATGCCAAACAAGAGCAGTCCCAGGACTGAACCCTGAGGTACTTGCATGGATTTGATTTGGGCTCCAATGGCCCTGAATGCACCTGCCGTCCAGGTGTGTAACCCCAGGCATAGACTGATGCATCTGTGGTGAGGGTCTGGATGGTGTGGGGTTGTGAGAAGGAAAGTCCCTTATTGTGGTTGCATGCTGCTGCCCACCGAAGAAAATCTTTCCTTAGACAAGGTATCATTAGTATGACAGTTTCCAGGTCTTGAGAGTGTTGACACCAAAGGCTTTTTAGGTACCATTGTAGTTTCCTCATATGAAGTCTGGCACATGGAATGAGTAGAATACAGGAGGCCATGAATCCTAGAGCTTGCAGGGTTTTCCTTGCGGATAACTGGGATCTGGTGGATAGTTGAGAGAAGTAGCTTGTCAGGTAGGCTTGTTTTTCTGGAGTAAGGAATGCCATCTGGGATGCTGTGTACACGCTTGCTCCCAGGAATACAATTTTTTGTGTGGGTACTAGTTTTGATTTCTTTTCGTTAACAGTATACCCCAGGGAGGTCAGTAAGTCCTTACAAAGGTCAGGTGCTGTAACAGCTTTTCCTGTCTGCCTGAATCAGGATATCGTCTAAGTAGGTGTAAATCTGAATTTTATCACCAGAAAGGGGTTTAGAATGGATAGCTCGAGGATTGGGCACCAGGTGCCCTCTTTTCTGGGTACCAGGAAATGTCTGGAATAGAAACTTTGGCCTATCTGGTCTGCAGGAACATGCTGTATTGCCCTCATGGAGAGCAGGGAAAGGACTTGCTTTTTGGCCTCTGCCCACTGAAGATCTGGGAACCCTTTTGGGGTTGGCAGTGTGTGGAAATAAAATTTGTATCCCTGGGACACTATGCTGAGGACCTATCAGTTGTTGGTAATAGAGGCCCAGTTGTTTGCATGGAAGTAGAGTTTTCCTCCTAGGTGGGTGGAGGTGTAAAGTCATTGAGTTCTTACCATAAGGGGGTGGCTTAGCACTCCCCGTTTTTGAAGAGGGGGAACTCCATTGCTTAGATCTCTGCATTCCATGGGACTGCTGTCTAGGAGGTCTGCTTCCCCTGGATCAGGGCTGCGCTGACCTGGAGGTGGCCAGAAAGGACCAGTGCTTGCATGGGTAATGCCTACTGAACCTCGGAGGCTGGACCTATAATAAGTATAACTGTCTGCATAGATTTAGCTTTTTTTTCCATCTTTTTTAAGACCTCTTCGGCCTTGGTGCCAAACAACTTGTCTTTGTTCAATGGTGCGTCCAATAATTTTGATTTGACATGGTCCGGCAAGGTCTGCTCCTTAAGCCAAGCATGCCTTCTAAGGACAGAACCAGTGACTGCTACCCTGCAAGATGCTTCTAGGGCATCAACGCCACACTGCAAGGTGTGCTTAGTAACTTGGCTTGCAGAAGGCATAAGCTCTTGTAATTCTATTTTCTGCACAAGCAGGAAAGGAAGATATTTTTTGTTTGAGGAGTTCCATGGTATGCTGCTGATATTTCATCATGTGGAATTGACAATTTAGTACTCTAATAGCAAGAGTTGCAGAGATGTATACTTTTTACTTTGTCTAAAGCTTGGGAATCCCAGTCTGAGGGAGTGGGATTCTTAGCTGAGGTTGCTTTAATTCCTTTAGGTTCTTGGGAGATGACCTCTGGATCAGCATAAGGATTATTGCCCAGGAATTTGAGAGAGACAGGGACTCTGTCGTATCAGTCAGGTTTCCTGGGAACAGAAGGAAGGGTGTCAGGAGTCAAACTGGATTCCATAAAAACATCATCCACAACATCCAGGACAGCAGGAATGGCTAAAGGTCTGTGCTTTGGTAAATCTAAGAATTCAATCTCTTTTTTGACTGAGGATAGTTTTGACATTCCCACTGGAAATGCTCTCTTAAAGTATGTAGGGTTTTACCAAATGAAAAATCCTCTGTTATAGAGGCAGTAGGAATGGATTAATCTGCATCAGAATCCTTATAAGCAGAGAGGGGTTGTATGCCTTCATATTCAGAAGCATCAGAGTCATCGGACTCCTGTTCAGATAAAACTACTGGGGACAAGTCTCTTTCTTTTGGAAGGGGTAGCCTGGCTTTCCCCAATAAGCATAAGGTCTTCCGCCATTTTAAGCATTTGAGATGGAAGCAGGTGCCTGAGCTTGGGTCGTCGGTTTTTTGGGCGTAGTTCATAACCTGGGCCTTAGAAACTCGGTAGTTTTAGAAAGAACTGAAGACACGAAAGAATTCTGTTTGTGTCAAGTATCGGTAGTGCAAAGAACTTCCTCAGAAGCCGGTACCTGCTCAGCGGCTCCGGACCAATCCAAGGTAGAGGCATCCACAGAATCTTTAGTCGAAGAAGAGTCTCATGGCATACGAATGGGTCTCGGTAGTGGCCTGCGAATCTACAGAAGCATGCATTAGGGGCTGCAAAAGTACCTCAATGAGGACCGGAGAACTGATGACTAGCTTAACGGAAGCATCGTAGACAGTTTTGGAGCTGTGCGGTCTGTCTCTGTCTTTATCCTTACGTTTTTTCAGATGATCGATAGTCAGATGGCTTACCAAAGCCATTTATGAATTAGAGGACTGAGAGCGAAAATATCTAGCTACAATAAGGGCCCGACGACGTATAGTTCTGGCGTTGAACACAGCACAAAAGTGACATCGAGGGACGTCATGGTCTGGGCCTAAACAAGTGACGCACTAAGAATGGAAGTTTCGGTGTGGTATTTGCTTTCCACAGGCGAGGCAATTGTTAACTTTTTCTGACATAGGTTAGAGCAAGAAAAAAGGAGGATCCCCAACGGGGTACTAAGCTTTAGAAGACTTCAACTTAAATTCGGAAATAAACTCAGGTAGTGGCCAACCGGCACTCATGCAAACTACTTCTGCTTCGGGCTCCTCAGCAAGAAAGACTGATGTAATGGCGTCGGCTGCCTGATTTTATACCACTGACGACCTAACGTCAGTCCTGGAGCTACAGCAACCGATGCAGAAATACTAAGTCTCTGGTATTCGGGCTGACTGAGGGCTACCCCTGGCAGGATAACCCAAGTGTGATGACTGCAACAGTGAAACACGAAGAACATCTACCTATATGTGTCTATCTGAACAGTAAACCTAAGTTCTATAACAAAAGGACACGTTTAACCACACATAGAGATTATAAAAGTTCTTGGTAGGACAAGAGGAAATGCTGGAATCCAAAAAAAACACAGACTAAGAGATTAGCCCTCGAGAACACATCCAAAGTATTCAGAGGCAAACAAGATCTGGGGTATTAAGAGTGGAGTACAGGGAATTATGGGTAGGGAAGGAGTCAGAGTCCTGAGACCAAAGAAACTTCAAATTCTGTGCAGAGGTCGGATTGAACAAAAATAAATATTGGATCCTCAGAGACCACAGTCTTAGAAGCAAGGTTCTGATGAGAAAAAAAGCAAGGATAGTCATAAGTTAGAAAGAAAAACTAAAGTAGCAGCTGAAGGTAGAACAGGCACTTGGAGATAAACCTATATAATGAACATAAAAAGGTATAGTTGTGACAATTACACAAGAAAAAAATGAAATATGCATGGAAAGCAAATAGGTTAATGACCAGTTTAGCACCTCAATCCACACCTGCCTAGCTCTCCAGTATGTACGAACTGAGCCTGACTAAATCAGATGATCTAGATTCAACTGGAAGATCTAGGAATTAGAAATGAAGATTGAGGAGAGATGAGTAGGGGAGATGGCAAGTTTTTGTCCTGCAGCTAAAGGGGCACCTGGCAGACGACTGAGCCTAAGCACGAAGGGAGGGGAAATGGGGGCACTTACGGCATGCCAAGGAGTGTAAAGCAGCCTGGGCAAAATGTGTATAAAAGCATGTACCTGTCAGGACCTGGTACATCAAGCAATGCACTGTGTGCGCTATCAGGAAAAAAAAAAACTGGAGCAGCACTATTTTAAAAAATCCTGACCCCTCCAACACCTTCGAAAGCTGTGATTTCCTCCTGCAATAACATGAACAGGAATCTTAACTGTAGCAAGTGGTGTGTATTCCCCCAATATAAGAATAAAAAAAAAGGTTTCAAGTCACATTTTGCTATATAGATGGCTATGGAAAAGGGAGCAAATAAAATCAGCGTGTGCAAACATCACTGAAATGATGGTTGTTAAGTACATTCACATTTCGAGACAAGTGTAGCATTATTAAAGAAAACCAAATTAAAACCAAGATTAAATGAATCGGAACCTGAATTTTCAAATGAGGATGCATATTAAGCCTCAAAATATAGTTTTATAGCTAAAATATCAAAATGCTATTTTCATAATAAATATTCAGAAATAATACATACTGGAAAATCCCTCAACTTACTCAATACACAAATCCTGGCATATAATAATTATATGCACCCTCTATCCATAAACATCAACCTACCTCTACATGCTCCAGGCTTAAAAACAAGCTTAAAATTAATGGCTACATCATTTTCCTGGGGGGAAAAATGAATTCTCATTAGGATTAGGAGACAACGTGACATGCACGTTAACCTGTTGAATTACAATCAAAAGTGTGCAATTTTCTGGTTAGGCTCTACATTAGCTGGTAAATTAGTTAACTGGCACCTCCGTGGCTCTGCTCAACAGTGGCACAGGAAAATAATTTTCTTGGGTGGCTAAAGCCAGCGTACCTTTTTGGCTGGGCTTGTATAGGCCCCAGGGCCGATAGCCTAGTACCTACCTATGAAGCCTAGTACCTACCTATGAACACTGATCTATACATAACCAGACAAAGTTTCTGGGTCAAGTCTGAATAGGGTTAAATGACTTGCTCACTGTTATGCAGTTAATCCTAATTCTTCTAGGCATATGTTCTGCTTTTTTCTGTTTCTCAAGCATTTTTGTTTGAAACAATGGGAAATGTTTCACTGGTAAAGTCTCCATAAGCTTTGTTACGGTCAAATAAATGAGACAAAAGTCACCCTTCTGCCTGATGGCTCATTGCTGGGTAAACTTTTTATTTCCTTCTTAGCCTGCCCCTGCATCACACGTCTTTGATCCACCTGGAAAAACAATATTCTAAAGACAGTTTGATATAGCTGCTTGAATCTCATACTTGCCTCTCGCCATTCCCTGAATGCTGGGATACATTTGCTTCTCTTATGTCCTGGAGTACAGTGAATAATCATCTTCCACAAATGCTGTTGTCTCCAAATGTTTAAAGCTTTTCCTTTCTGCCATAACTTTTGTCACGAGCAACTCGTTCTGCTGGAATGATCACATACTTTATGCTGGTGTGATTGCATCCTTGCTAATATGCTTTTGCTTACCTTCTCATGGCTGTGTTAGGAACATACACACGTGTACACACACACATGTACACACGTGTACACACATGTACACATGCAAACACACACGTGCACAGACACATATACACACACGTACGTACACACATGTACGTACACAAACGTGTACACACACACACAAAATGCCCTTTAGCAAATCCTGTTGTAGTGTACCAATTTACAGTTGCTTATTTATGCAATCAAAATGAATGCAGTTGGTTTCTTTCAGTTTCCTGGTACAGCGGAAAATCTCAGGTTTTCCTTGTGTGGTGTCTTAAGACTATTTCTGAAACAGTTCTTGAGAGGACTCAGCCAGCCACCCTATTCTTCATTTGAACTTATTTTTGCAGTTTCATCTGTTCATCTGACTAACTAAAGCTAATTCACATTTTTTATTTGATTAGATATACTCCTTCAGGGTTTCATTTTAAGCATCTCAAAGTACAACTGATTTATTTTTCCTCTAAGTTACTGGCAGCCATCTCCTGTAGCAAAGCTGAAACCTTAACCAATTTTTGCTAAACATCTGTGAGACTCTTCCCATGCAGAGGTTTCTCTTCTCCTTTACTGCTTGATTTTTCTTTTAGATTCTCCAAATTTCTTCTTTGCTGCATCCAGGCAGTGTAATTACTAAGCACTACCTGAAATTTATTCAGGCTAACAATTTCACCAGCCAAATTTTCAGTTTCCATTTTCACACTGGAAGAGCTCAAATCAACTTATTGATCAGTGTGCAAACAACTTCAAAGTTTCTACATGGTTGTGTTATTATCCATAATCATGTTCACTGTTCCTGGCTGCCAGAATGCCTCATAAACCCCCAGGAACAGGGTGATGACAGACATCCTTTCCTTCCAAATGGTATGCCATGTGATTGTGGATTACCTCAAAGTGCCTCCTGCCTTGGTATAGCCTATACAGGCTCCCGCACCCTACATCTGAGGAATCGGTAGACAAAGTCAGTATGGTCCCTGGAACACAGAGAAATGGCTCTTGTGCTTGCTGGGACCACTACCCTAATTTCTGATAGTGGAAATCAGGGGCAATGTCTTGCCAGTTGCTCTCACTGGCATTTTCTCATTTGCATCCTAGCCAACAGACTAGAGAGGAACATAGCAACTGTAAATATCTTCCTCTGGTTGAAGTTCAAGAATTATGCACTCAGTTTCAAAACTCTGTCCTGTAGAAGGAAGAGTTTGCTTTGTTAGCTGTCCAGAAGCAGGAAAATTCCAGTCTTTACTGTAATATGACTACAGTACATTTACAGGGGGGCGCCTCAGGCTGCAGAGACCATGCACTCCATAATCCTCCACATCTCTTCAGTGGAAGCCAAATTAAAAATGCACTCATTCAAATGAGAGTTGATACAGGTCTCCAGGGTCCTAAAGTTGTTATGTACAGGTGCTAGGCAGCTGGTAAACATTCTGGGCACTGTGCGTAAGCCAAAGTGTGTACAAGAGAACTGTAAAAGCTAGTTCCCACTCTAAACCTCAGGAACAATCTATGCTTCTTACAGGATATTTATGGTCACTAGAAAAGTCTGAATCTACAGTAACAGAAGCACTTTTTGGACAGTTAACTTTCTGAATTTGGAAATGCTCAGGAATTTGCTTGAGATACAGAATTCTAGTACAAGTGTCATCTTGTTTTGGAGCCATAAAAAATTGATGAAAATTTTTTTCCTGTAGGAGAACTGTTTCTATATCAACCATCTGAAGAATATGTGTGGCAACCAGTTGTAACAGTATCTCCTGGTCTTGGGAAAAAGTAAGGTATTCTCAAGAATGAAGGAAGGGCTCTGAACTTTCATGTAGTCTGTTGATATAACCTCCTTTCCCACAATTATTTAAACCACCTTTGAAATGGAAAAGCCACCCATCCAGTAGGGTGGAGGGCATAGGAAATAGTGCTGCTCATCTGTATCTTGACAAAGTGGACATTTTCCTCCTTTCCCCTCTATGTTGCCCCTCTTTGCCTGCTTTCCAGGCCAACTTTGTCTCAAAGATCCTCTTAAACTAGTCTACCATAGACTAGTTTTCTACAGACACACCATTGTTAGGCAGGACTGTACTTGCAATCTCTGGGGATGACTATGGCTTTGCTGTTCTCCTCAAGCTTCTAGAAAATTTTCTGAGAATGGGACTAAACTGCAAAACCTTGTTCACAAATTCATTTACATCATTAATGGACACCACTGAAGCAGTACAGCAAACCAACAACCGATGACAAAAGGCACTACCTTTAATACAGTTTAAAATATATGTCAGTAATGTTTTTGCAAAAACAAACGCCAGTGCCACCCCCTCCATTTGAATATAGTAACTCCAGGAAGACAAACTCTGAGAAAAGACAAAATTTACCTGCATTAAAAATTCATACTCCCAGCTTGCACCACTGCTCTCATAGCAAAAAAAGCAAACAGACCAATGTTAAAGCAACAGAAAACCCTACATCTACACCTGAAACTAAATACTTACCAAATGATAAATCTTAATGTTAAAAAAATGTAGAATTGCTTAAACAGATTCACTGTAACTGCTCAGAGTTCTCTCTCTGAAAATGTTAATGACGGACCAACATTATTACTTCTGTCTAGGGGGACACAAAGCAACAGTCCCTTAATCTTTTCTGGTAAAACCTGAATTCTGATGTAGGTGTGACCTCTAATTTACATTCTAGTAGCTACATAAGCACTACAGGGATTAAAGGATTCAGTGGCATAACAAATTTTAACTGCATGCTTCCCTACCTCAGAAACCATTTGGCCAAGTCTTACAATTCTTGCTTTCATGGCTTCATTACTCCTCAGAAGCCATGCTCCCAATCTGCCTGCAAATGTTCTCCAAGCATTTTAGGATACTGGTTGGGTAGATGTTCTGCTGAACAGGGTTGACACAACTTCTGATCTTATGCCATACAGCCAGATACTTCCAGATTGCTTTGCCAGGATACTGATGTTAACTACAATACACTGCCTGGGCACCAATGCTGGCTAGAGACACTGAAAATCTCGCCTAGCATTTTTTTTTGGTGGGGGGGGGGGGGCTAGAAAAAAGCACCCTCATAAAAAAAGACAAAGCAATAACAGAGTAAGACGGCAGAGAACAAAACAGTTTAGCGGACTACTCAGTTCTGCAGAGACCAGAGTCTACTGTTTACAGAGAAGTGGTAGTTTGTTTTCCCCAGTCCTGTATTTTTCATTCTCTGCATCCTTACCTCTCCTGACCACCTTTGAAAGCAGACAATGAGACTGTAGCTAGCAACACCAGGCAGTGTATTGTAGTCAACATCGTTATCCTGGCAAAGTAGTCAGGACCCACAAACTGGGCACAAGTCAGATGTCTGAATTTCACAGTTGTAGACTGCACCATCTAATGATTCTCCACCAAGATATTCCAACTAGACGACAGAGGAGACTTACGAAGTTTAGTTTTTCTAAAGCTGTCTACTATTCCTCTTCATTGAGGAGATGAACTTCCACGTGTTAATGTGCGACAACCAGCAACTGAGGGCCAATCTTCTGAGCTACTGGCATAAGCATCAGTCTCTGATGCCTTTATTTACTGCACGTTTGCCATGGAGTACATATGGCCTATGAAAAGAGGCTAGTAGCCTAGTGGCATTAACCTGATCAACAAAGGACAAATAAAAGTAAGAGAAGAATAAAATCTTTATGTTCACAATCAGAATCTATACAGGATAAATGCTGAAGGTGATAAACCAGAATTTTCTATAAAAGTTTCAAAACTAGGTAGACAGATGGTGGGATGATGAAGAAATGCATATTCAAGTTACAGAACAAGAGCTGCTGGCCACTAGGAAGGCTGAAGGAAAGAAAAGGGTCAGAGGACACTAAATGACAATGATTTAGGTATGATGTTTACAAAGGAATGGAACAGCAGCAGTTAACGGTTGGCTGACATTCTGAACGAATTGTTTTGGGAGTGAAAGGCTCAATCAAGGGAAGCATAAGAAAACAGTACAAGTACTATATAACAAATGTTAAAGTAGTGTAAGGAGTAAAAAAAAAAATCATTTCTTTATTTTATACTGACTACAAAAGAATAATGTGTAAGTGGTTGGGTAAAAGAGGAAGTGTATAAAAGGGTTTGGATATATCAAGGAAAACATATTGCTTAATGTTTGTGATGAGTACAACTGTTTAACAGATGTGAACAGAAAAGGGAAACATTGCTTCCAGTAACCTACAGGAAGATACAGACAACTGCACAAAGACCTGGTTAAAATAAACAAAACACTGATGCAGTATATCAACAGAAACAACAAAAGGCTGGAAAAATGGAAGAAGCTTTAAACAGATATTCAGATGAGGTGATAAAGCTGCAAAAATCAGAAGATGAAAAGAAGAAAAGGCTGGCTGAATACGAAACTGCTCAGGAAGATTAAGTTTCAAAAATAATAGAATTAGAGGACAGAGCATGTAGAGAAAACCTGAGATTTACAGTTATACCAGAGAAGCTGGAAGGAACAGACTGCATTAATTTTATGAAAGCATAAATAAGCAGCTGAACTTGTATTCAAGAGCAGGGGGTTGTTAGTTGAAAGGGCACATCCTGTGTACGTGCCAAACCTGGCTATGAGAAAGCAACCTAGAGCTTCAATAGCAAAGATACAATCCTACCAGCAAAAGAAGTTCATTCTGACAAACATGTGGCAAAAAGACAAAAGTGGGAGACAGCACAATGTTTGCAGTGAGTGATTACTCATTGTACACCAGGTGGAAGGGGAGTAAATTAATTCCACTATTCAGGGAATGCAGAGATGCAAGTGTGAGATTCAAACTGCTGTATCCAGCTGTCGTCAAGGTATTCTTCCCTGGAGGGACAAAATAATTTTTTGCTGAAGTACATGCTAAGGAGGAAATACAAAGTGTGTCCAACAAAAAGTGAGCTGTGAAACGGACAGATTATGCTTCTTGTTTTTTTTTTCTGGTAATAAAGACCACAGAGAGACTGTACACGTGAAACATTTTCCACTATTTCAATAAAAATGTTGGAGAGAAGGAAGGAAGCACATGAGCTGACTAGAAGAATCAAGAGCATGTTGGAAATGAAGCAGAGACCGGATTTGGGAGAGGGAGATTAACAGTAATAAAACTAGTAGTATAATACGGAATTACAATGCAATAATTATATTTGTGAACTATGAGAGAACACGAAATCCTGGAAATCTTATCCTTTTTCAGAATTTGTTGGACTTGTAGGAGACTCTAATGTTCGGACAAATGCTTTGGAGATGGGAAGCTTTGGAGATGGGAATAGGGGGGAGAAACTTAACTGCAAGTAAAAAAAAAAACTTTTCTTAATTGTACTATTTTTGTGGTGTATGGTTTTCTTTGCATGCTATAAAATAATGTTTTCTCATTTACTTTGAAGTGTAATGGAGAATGTAAAATCGGTGATGCTGTTCTTTTTTCCCTTTCTATATACCTTCTCTTTCTTCTTGATCAGTTTTAAGAAATGTAGGCCCTGTAATGTAAAATAAGCCCGATGAAAAAAGCATGACAAAAGAAAAATTAATGCACTTTTTCTCATTCTTCCATGGGGGAATGACTGGCTTAAGGACCTTAGGCTGATTTAGTAACAAGTTTTAAGAGAAAGCAAGTAAATGAAAAAGAATATTGTATATTATGATGCTTTGTTCTAGCAAATGAATGTATGCTTAGTAGCAATTCTGTATTTGTCATGTCTACAAGGAAACAATATGATTAAGATAAATTGGCTGTCCGGTTCTCATGTCTCCATGGAGGCAATCTGATAAAGAGAAACTGGTTTCAGTATGGTGTAGAGTGACTGGCTTGGGGGGGGGGGGGATAGAAACTCGCTAGGAGATAATATTCTCTGAAAGGATTCAAGGGTTTTCCCAGCTGGGAGAGCTATAAAGATAAGACAAAACCCAGAGGCTTCCCATGCTCTGGAACAAGATCCCAGTTCATGTTAGGCAGAGTCCCTCACTGACTCTCTTCAAGAGAAATCTTGATGAGTGGATGGGAGATCGTAAGTTTACCCCAGGGGTCACATCTGTGTCACTACTAGACAGGGGCACAGTATTCTAAATCTATTCTGTGCATTTTTTTACCATTTCATGGGGTGGCGAAAGCCACATCACTATGGCTAGGCTTACAAATGCCCCAGGGCAGATAGCCTAGTACTGAACTATGAAACTATAAACTTAGAACAGGCTGCACCATGCAGCTTAGTAGCATGGATAACCTTTTTTTTAGGTTAACTCAAGTCTATGATTGTGGTTGCCAGTTTGGGGCATTTGTTCATATTAGGATGGTACTTCAATATTTGAAGATTTACAAAATTGTGTGCGTTAGTATTAAATTAATAGGCTTTAGGAGGGGTATTTGTTTTCTTTTGTTTGATGGGTTATAACAAAAAGTGCAGTTCTGTATCTACCGTAAATGTAGATGTTAAGAGTGTATTCACTGTTGCAGTCATCACAATTGGGTTATCCTGCTGGCAGGCTACCCGCAGTCGGCCTGAGTTTCAAAGTCTAGGTCCGGTGTCGGCTGCTGTCGCCTCCTCCCTGACATCAGTGCGCCATGGGTATAAAAGATGCAGCCAATGCAGTTTTCTTCAGTTTTTCTTGCCCCAGATGTCAGGTGCCCCTAAAATGGTAGGCTTACTAATGACAAAAAGCATGTATAACCAAAAAACAACTTTTCCTTCATCTACGAGCAAATGCACCACATTGGTTGTACAGAATAGAGAAGTCCAGATAAGTCCCAGCAAGGAAACAGGGGATGGATGGAGGGTAACCTGGACTGCAACAGTGAATACACTCTTAACATCTACATTTATGGTAGGTACACAACTGTACTATGTTCATCGTGTTTCACTGTTGCAGTCATTACAATTGGGTTGAATCCCAAAGCTATGGTTGGGAGGCTGGTGCTAAATAGGATTAGGAGAGGCTATCAGGCCCTGCAGAACTGCAGTGGCAAAGCCTGCCCTGGATTTAGAATAGAGAGGTAAGTAATGGTGCTTTGTAAAAGTATGCACTGAACTCCAAGTTGCAGCCTCTAAGATGTCTTTGGTTGGTACTCCTCTGAGGAAGGCTGCTGAAGTGGCTGCTGCTCTGGTGGAATATGGCCTAATGCCCTTGGGCACTGATTTGCCATGCTGTGAATAGCAGAAACAAATGCAGTGACCTATCCACTTTGAAATAGTCTGCTTTGAGATAGGCTTTCCTTGTGATCCTGCAGCATTTGCTACTAGAAGTTGTTTTAGTCTTTCTGAAAGCTTTAGTTCTGTCCAAGTAGAAGCGTAGCTGTCCGTGAATGTCCAAAGAATGCAGAAGACTCTCACCCTTATTCTGTGGGTTTGGGTAAAAAGTTGGCAAATGAATTGTTTGGGCAAGAGCCACACTGGTCACTACCTTAGGCATAAATGCAGGGTTTGTCCTCAGAGAAACCCTGTCAGGCTGGAAAATGATAAAAGGTTCCACAGCCATGAGTGCCTGTAACTCTGAGACTCGTCTAGTGGAGGTTATTGTTAGGAGCAGAGCTGTTTTCCAGGATAAGAATTTTATATCAGCTGCAGAGGCTGGCTCAAAGGGAGGCAGTGTAAGTTTTTCCAAGACATAGTTGAGGTCCCATGTAGGTATTGGTGCTCTCCTTGGGGGTCTTGCGTTTTTGGCCCCTCTGAGATACTGCCTTAGTAATGGAGGAGAAAAAATAGGTGGTTCTGTACTGTAATGAGCTGAATTTGCAGAGGCATGAATTTTAATGGATGAAAAGAAAAGGCCTTTATCCAGCATCTCAGTTAAGTATTGCAAAATCTGAGGAATATTTGGAACTGTAGTGTCAATACCTTGTGCCTGGTTCCAAGCACAGAATCTCTTCCATTTTTCTGCACAAGATTTTCTGGTGCTAGGCCTCCTGGCCTCCAAAATAATATCCATAACTGCTTTAGAAAGATGTGTGTCTTGAATGGCTACATTATCCACCATGCTGCCAGGTTTAGGGTCCTGAGGTGGCTGTGCAGTATCTGACTGTCTTGTTGAGTCAATAAGTGAGGAATTTGTGGTAGTGTCCAAG
Source organism: Protopterus annectens (assembly GCF_019279795.1). Lineage (NCBI taxonomy): Eukaryota > Metazoa > Chordata > Ceratodontiformes > Protopteridae > Protopterus > Protopterus annectens. The sequence continues at coordinate 1,704,634,233 of NC_056732.1, forward strand.
CTGGGCATTGGGATAAGCTCTTTAAGATTGGGTACCAGTGCTGGGAGGGCCAGTCTGGGGCAATCAGAATCATTTTTGGCTTCTCTTGTCTGACCGTGAGGAGTACCTTGGGGAGGACAGGCAGAGGAGGAAAGGCATATACTGTTGGGTTTTTCCAGCTGAAAGATAGAGCATCCACTTTCCATGCTTGCTTGTGATAAGCCCTTGTGCAGAATCTTTGTAGTTGGCAATTGTGAGGAGAGGCAGATAGGTCTATGTCCGGGCATCCCCAGTGCCTTATCATGCTGAAGATTTGTGGATCCAATTTCCACTCGTGGGGATCCATTAGGTTTCTGCTTAGTTTGTCTGCCAGTGTATTTATCCTTCCTGGCAGGAATTGTGCTTGCATATATACTTGGTAAGTCAATGTGTCCCATAAGTTCATGGCTAGTCTGCAGAGGGGGTAGGAATGTGTGCCCCCTTGCTTGTTTATGTACCACATGACTGTGGTATTGTCCGTCTTTATCAGTAGTTGTCCTGGATGAAGTAGATCCTTGAAGGCTGTCAGGGCATTTTGAACTGCTAGCATCTCTTTTTGATTGATATGTAGATGCATTTGGCTTGCAGACCATGTGCCCTGAATACATTTTCCTGCTATATGGGCCCCTCAGGCATAATCTGATTCATCGGCTGTCAATGATTGCCTGGCTGCGGGTAAGGTGACTGGCTGCCCCATGTTGTGGTGACAGGCTTTTGCCCACCATCAAAACTCCTGTTGCAGGCAAGGAATGAGGGTAATTATTGCTTCCAGGCTTTGGCAATGTTGAGTCCAAACACTTTTTAGATACCATTGAAGTTTCCTCATATGCAGTCTTGCATATGGAATTAGCAGAATGCAGGATGCCATGAAGCCCAAAGTCTGCAGAACTTTTCTTGCAGATAACTGGGTCTTTGTTGCCAACATTTTGAAATATGTAGTCAGTTGTCTGTGTTTGTCTGGCATGAGAAGCCATCTGGGCAGTTGTATTTAAACTTGCACCCAGGAATATTATCTCTTGAGAGGGTACGAATTTTGATTTATTTTCGTTTACTGTGTACCCTAGGCCTGCTAGTAATGTTTTTACAAATGCCAGATGCTGTATTAGAGTATCCTTGTTCTCGGTTTGAATAAGGCAGTCGTCCAAGTAATGATATATTTGAATTCCTCTTTGTCTGCAAAAAGCAATTACTGGTGCCAGGCATTTTGTGAAGACCCTGGGCGCAGTAGATAAGCCAAAGGGCAGTGCAGAGAATTGGTAGTGCATTGAGCCAGCTATAAATCTGAGGTATCTTCTGCATGATTGTCTGATTGGGACATGCAGGTATGCCTCTTAGGTCTAAAGTCACAAGCCAAGCCTTCTTGCCCAGCATGGGCAGAAGCTGCTGCAGAGTTAACATTTTGAATTTTGGAATGTACAGGAATGTGTTCAGGATAGACAGGTCCAGTACTGGTCTCCAGGTTTTGTCCTTTCTGGGCACCAAGAATAGCCTTGAGTAAAATCCTTGTCCCTGCTCTTGCTGTGGTACTTGCTGAATGGCCCTCATGTCCATGAGGGATGAAACTTGTTTTTGTGCCTCTGCCCATTGACTGCGTGGCAGGTCTGGCATACAGTTTGGCCTTGGCAGGGTGAGAAAATGGAACCTATAGCCCTGGGATACGATATTTAAGACCCATTTGTCCTGGGTGATCATATGCCAATTTTGAGCAAAAAGTGCTAGTTTTCCCCCCAAAGGAGCTGCCAGAAGATAAGTGCTTGGTGCTGGCAGGGGAAAGTCAGTGAGTTTTTTGTATGGCTGTGATTTTTCTTTTCCACTTTTGGAGGTTGAAGCCCCCCATTGTTTAGACTTGTATGAGCCTTGGGGCTGTGATCTGCCTCTGGGGCGTCTGTATCTACCTCTTTGTGGCCTGTCTGACACTGGAAAGGACCAATTCTTTGCAGGCCAGTTCCTGCTAAATCTGGAAGGCTGTACCTGTAAGAAATCCTTGACTGTTTGCATAGATTTAGCTTTGTCCTCCATTTTCTACAAAACCTCTTCTGCTTTAACACCAAAGGTATCATGTTGTAATGGAGCATCTAACAATTTTGCTTTAACATGATCGGGCAGATTCTGTTCTTTTAACCAAGCATGTCTCCTAATGACAGAACCTGCAACAGCGGCCCTACAAGAGGCCTCTAGAGAATCAAAACCACTTGCAGCAGCTGGAGAGACCACAAAAGTTCCTCACCAAAAGGATAAAGGGTCTCAAAAATCTGTCCTATGCTGCCCGACTGAAAGAACTCCAGCTCTATTCAGTCGCCACGCTTGCTCAGAGGTGACCTTTGCCTAACATACAAGGCCATGTCAAACCCAGATTTGATGAATATGCTTCACCTCAAAAAATCTAGATCCATCAGAGCCACAAGGGCGGGAGACTTAAACCTTGACATGGCTATTAATAGGACGTGCTGGAGGGATAGATTCATCACCCAAAGACTCCCTATGCTGTGGAACAAAATCCCGGTACATGTGAGGCAGAGCACCTCGCTGGCCTTGTTCAAGAGAAATCTTGACCAATGGATGGGAGATCGCAGATATACCCCAGGGATTACCTCAGTGTCACTGCTCGACAGAGGCACAGCAAAATAATGGGTATAGTTCCCCATACTAAAGGGGTGGCGTAAGCCACAAAACGATGGGCTAGGCTTGTAAATGCCCTCGGGCAGATAGCCTAGTATGAACCTATGAACCTATGAACATTACAAAGTATGCTTTCCTACTTGTTCAGCTGCATGCAATAAATCCTGCATTTCTTTGTTTTCTGCACATTCAGAATTTGTCACCATTTTTTGTTTAAGCAGTGACATTAGATATTGCCGATATTTAAGCATATGAAATTGACAATTTAAAGCTTTTACAGCCAAGGTAGCAGAAGTATACGTCTTTTTCCCCCATCTGTCCAGGGCCCTTGAAGCCCTATCAGAGGGTATAGGGTTTTTTGCAGTGGACGCCTTGACCCCTTTGGGACCCTGAGAGATTGTTTCTGGGTCAGCAGCAGGGTTTTTGTAAAGAAATATATGTGAATCAGGAACCCTGTAGTATCTGTCTGGCTTAACTGGAGCTGGTGGCAAAGAGTCAGGAGACCGTCCGGACTCAAAAAATATATCATCTACAATGTCTAAAACAAGAGGAATAGCAAGGGGCCTGTGTTGAGGTAATAAAAGGAAGTCTCTGAGCCTTTTATTGGATTCGGAGTAATCTTGGCTCTTCCAGTGGAAATGCTCCCTCATAGTATGCAGGGTATCCCCAAAAGAATAATCCTCAGGAGGGGAGGTTGAAGGGATATATTCTTCAGCATCAGAATCCTCATAGGGAGGAAGAGAATATTTCTGGTCAGAAGAGGAATCAGAGGAAATGGAAACCTGATCTGAAGATGCATAATCTATCTCTTGCCTAGGCCTCTTATCAGGAAGGGGATGTGAACCCCTGATCAAAGTAATTAGGTCTTCGGCCATTTTAAGCATCTGTTTTTTAGGCATGGAAGCCTGTGCAGGAGAATGCTGTACTTGTTTCTTTGTCTTTAGAGCTGCTTTAGACTTCGCCTTTGAAGCTGAAGATGGTTTTACATACAACTGTGTAGGCCTGAAAACACCCTCAGAAGCCAATGCCTGCTCAGTGGCTCCGGATCCATCTGAGGGAATAGTTTCCGAGTGTCCAATACTTTGAGTTTCCAGTGGCCTATTTGGCTCCACGTGGGAGTCTAAAGCAGCCTGTGCCTCTGAGGTAGTGGGCATCAGGGGCTGCTAAGTGCCTCACTGAGAACCGGCGAACCGCTGACAGGCCTAGCAGAAGCCTCATTTTTGGACCTCGGGTGCCTGTCCTTTTCTTTGCGCTTTTTATAAACTCCAGTAGTCGGTTGCTCAGACGGCATTATATAGTTAAATGTTCTGCCAAAATAATGAAATGCAAAATCGTACCGACGCTTAGTAGTGCGCTGGTTAAATCTAGCACAAAACCGACAACTAGCAACGCCGTGGTCAGGGCCTAGGCAAGGAATACAGTAAGAATGAAAATCCTTATGAGGTATTTGCTTCCCACAAGAAATGCAGTCATTAACTTTTTCTGACATCGGTCTGGAGCAAGAAAAAAGTTTCCCCAATGGGGTACTTCGCTTTAATGAAGACTTCGGATCTGAAATTCGAATTTGAAAATCTCAGGAGTCGGCCGACCGGCACTTGCGAACTGCTTTTGCTTCGGGCACCGCGCAGCAAGAAAGACTGAAGAAAATGGTGACGGTTGCATCTTTTATACCCCTGGCGTAGTGACGTCAGGGAGGAGGCGACAGCAACTGACGCTGGACCTAGACTTTGGAACTCAGGCCGACTGCGGGTAGCCTGCCAGCAGGATAACCCATTTGTAATGACTGCATCAGTGAAACACGAACATCCAAGTTTTGCAAGATGTGGCATAGGCTCATACGGATATGACAAGAAATGAGAAGTTATGTACCTACCATAACGTTCCATGTTAGTTGTCTTCTCTTGCCTTCTTTCTTGCTGGATGGGTTCGGAGCCGATCCTCGGCTCCGACTCGGCCACTTACTAAAGCTCGAGAGCTTATTTTACCGGCTCGAGGCAACCCTATATCCCATGATGCTAGGCGATAACTCCCCAGATCTCATTTGGAATCTGAAAAACCTAGCATAGGCCAATAAAACAAAATCCTCCAACTGGAAGGAGGAGGAAGAGGGATAAAGACCCCCAAAGATAATTATCTACACTATATATGTCCTAGGACACCTAGATGGTGAACAAGGGAATAAAAGAACCCTTCAAGGAAGGGAAGATCTTCTCGGTCTGTCCAGGCTAGGGGGATGGTGGGTGGGATGCAAGAAAGAAAGCGAGAGAAGACAACTAACATGGAATGTTATGGTAGGTACATAACTTCTCAATGTTAAGTTGTCAATCTCACCTTCATTCTTGCTGGATGGGACCGCGCCCCTAGCATCTTCATCCTGGGTGGCTCATTGGAACAGACTCTTAAGAATGGTGGAACCAAATGTTGCTCTGTCCCTGGAGGCCATGTCCAATTTGTAATGCGAAACAAAGGTATGAGGAGAGGCCCATGTGGCTGCCGCTCAGATAGTGTCTATTGGTAGTCTAGCTTGAAAAGCTGTAAATGTAGCTAGTGCTCTAGTTGAATGGGCTTTTGGCTGAGAAGTTAATTCCCTGCCTCTGAGTTGATAAATAGATGTAATCACAGAAGACAGCCACCTAGATAGGTTACCTTGGAAACAGGAAGGCCCTTCTTATTTTCTGCGTACGATAAAACAGTTGATCAGACTTCCTTATTTGTTTGGTTCTATCCAAATAGTATCGGAGCTGGTGGTGAACACCTAGATAATGTAGCTTTTGCTCCGCTCTATTAGAATAGTTTGGGAAAAAAACTGGGAGATCAATTGATTGATTTAAATTGGTCTGCGAAGCCACCTTGGGTAAGAAAGATGGATTAGTCCTTAAAGAAACTCTGTCTTTATGGAAGATTAAGTAGGGAGGACGAATGCAGAGGGTGTGAAGCTCTGATACTCTCCTAGCAGAAGTAATGGCGACTAGGAAGAGTGTCTTCCAGGAAAGAAATTTCAATGAACAGGAGACCGCAGGTTCAAAGAGGGGGAGAATCAAGGATGTTAAGACTAAATTAAGATCCCACTGAGGTGGAGGGTCTTTGATCGGAGGCTTAAGTAAATATAAACCTTTAAGGAAAGTTTTGCAAAGCTTATTGGGACATGATGTTGTGGTCCGATAAGCCTGTATGAAAATTCGATATGGCTACCAACTAAACCTTTACTGTAGAGGCAGAAGACCCTGAATGAAAAATTTCGGCTAGGAAGTCTAAGACCGAATGAATTGGGGCAGTAAAGGGATCTATATTCCTTGCCTTTGCCCAGAAGGAGAAACGTTTCCATTTACTAGTGTAAATCCTTCTGGTGGAAGATTTAAGGGAAGCTACTATGATATCCCGGACGGGATTAGAAATCATAGGAAGCCTGGCTAAGGACGGAAGTGGAGCAACCAAGCAGTGAGGTTGAGAGAATGTAGGGATTGGTGCAGCTGCCCCGACTGATGGGTCAACAGATCTGGAGCTGGGTCCAGATGCCAAGGCTGTACCAAAAGATAATGATGTAGGAACGGAAACCATATCTGTCGAGGCCAATAAGGGGCAATGAGAATCAACTTGGCCCTCAAGGCGGTTGCTTTCTGAATTACTTGTGGGATTACAGGAAAGGGTGGAAAGGCATAGAGAAGTCCCTGAGGCCAATCCTGGATTAGAGCGTCTCTGAGGGGATGGCCTGGAAGGGGGAAGAGGGTGAAGAAGTCGGGGCATTTGCTGTTTTGGGGTGTAGCAAAAAGATCGCAGCAAGGAAGACCCCACTTCTGAAAAATCTCTTCCGCTACCGATTGTTTGAGAGACCACTCGTGTGGCATGAGTATAGCTCTGCTCAACCTGTCCGCTATGATGTTGGACTTCCCGGGGATATGCGTTGCTATCAGAAACCGCTGAGAGGAGATCGCCCATTGCCAAAGTCTGAGTGCCTCTCGACACAGGGGATAGGACTTGGTTCCGCCTTGCTTGTTGATATACCACAGTACGGACATATTGTCCATTTGGATTGCAATAGTTCCTAGGGGAAGAGAGTCGTGGAGGGCTTGCAACGTTAAAAGCAATGCTCTCATCTCTAGGACATTTATGTGCAGGTGGCGTTCGAAAGGTTGCCAAGTGCCATAGACCATCCTGCCCTGAAAATGCCCCCCCCCCCACCTGATCAGGGAGGCGTCCGATGTCACCGTGGAGACAGGGGGAGGAGGAACAAAGGGTCTGCCTTGATGGACTTGAGGAGACAAAATCCACCAGGACAGATGACTTTTGCAAGTTTGAGTTATCATGATCTTGTGGTGCATGGGGAGTTGCTGAAAAGACCATTGGGCAAAAAGCATCCACTGTAGAACACGCATGTAAAAACGTGCAAGGGGAAGAAGTGTTATGGCGGCCGCCATAAGACCCAATACTTTCAGGACATACCTGGCCTGAATTTTGTCGCTCTGAAGAAGAACATGGACATGGTTTTGAATATCTAAGACCCTTTGATCTGTTAACTTTGCTGAAAGTTGTACGGTGTTCAAGTTGGCACCTATAAAGGTAATAGACTGACAAGGTGACAAGGCAGACTTTTCAAAATTTATAGAGGTTCCTAGCCCTCTGCAAATGTGAATGGTATAAGCTCTGGCTTGGAGACGTTGATGCCTGGTGGTGGCAGTGAGGAGCCAGTCGTCTAGATATGGAAACACTTGGAATCCTTGCCGTCTCAGGTGAGCCGTAACTGCTGCCATATATTTGGTGAACACTCTGGGGGCTGTAGTGAGATCAAAGGGCAGGGCTCTGAACTGGTACTGACTGTCCCCCAGCCGAAAGCGGAGAAACCTTCTGGAGCGCCTGTGAATTTTGATGTGATAGTACGCATCCTGAAGGTCCATGGAGCACATCCAATTGTCCTTGCCCAGAAAGGGCAGAATGGACTGTAGCGTGACCATCCGGAATCTTGTTCTCTTTACAAACTTGTTTAGTTTGCCGAGATCTAATATTGGTCTCCAGTCCCCTGTCCTTTTCGGTACCAAAAAGAACCTTGAGTAGATTCCGGATCCTAGTTGGTCTGCTGGGACTGGCTGGATGGCTCTTTTTGCTAGCAGTTTTGATATTTCTGATACTGTTAGTTCCCTTAGACCGGGTGGAACGTCTGGAAGGGTTCTCTTTTGCTGAATTGGGGTTTGGATAAAGGGAATTTTGTAACCCTCGGATATGATCGACTGTACCCATTTGTCTTGAGTAAGGGAAAGCCAGGCTACTGGGTACAGCGACAATCTTCTCCCGACTGCCTCCGAAGGTGGACAATCGGGCAACATCTCAGGGATGCTGGAAGGGTTTGTCAGAGAGAGGCTCCCTGCTTCCCTGGTTCTGCGGACCCCCTCTGCCCCTAGGGCGGCGTCTGTTGTTGTTACCCCCTCTGCCTCTGGGGGTAAACTGACCTCTTGCGTCAGGCGTGACTCCTTGAGATTTGCAGAACCACATTTTCCCACCCTTCTGACCCTTAAGGTATGGTCTTGAAGGGGTGGAGAAATGGACTCCTACAGCAGAAAGAGTCTTGCCATCTTGTTCGCATCTGGTCAAGGTGTCTTTCACTTGAGGTCCGAACAAAGCCGAACCATCAAAAGGGGAATTTGTGAAGGATGCCTTGAAAGGGTCCGCGAAATTACACAGCCGCATCCAGGCAGGACGCCTTAAGGCCACTCTTGTGCCTGCGGCCCTACTCGCTCCATCGGCTGCATATGAAATTAGACGCATGGAGGAGTTAACAATCGAGTTCAGGGTTCCAAGCTGTGAGTTTATTTTATCCTGGGACCCAGCAGCTGATGGATCCTGTAAGACTTCTGCCAACTCTTTGAGAATATCTCTCTGAAGGCGGGTGAAGTGACACAAGTAATTCAGCGACCACATGGCAAAGGTCGCTGAAGAAAAAACATCTGCTTACCGTACCTATCCATGGTCCTAGAATCCTTATTAAGAGGATGGATAGGTACTGAAGGATCAGCTAGTTCCTTCTTGGTGGCTGCAGCCACCACCATGGCATCCGCCGGTACACCTTTTGTTAGGAATTGCTTGTCAACTGGTGCTGTGATGAATTTAGATGGCCTCCGAGGGGTGGGTTCCACCAAATCCGGGGCCGACCACGCCTTCCGAGCCACTACTTCCATAAGGGGGTCGAAAGGCGGAGACACCCAGGAGGTGGAGGGTCGAGAACCAAACGCCTCCAGGTACACCGACTCGTCCTCGGAAGGATTAAGGGAAGACCAGTTCCCCCTCTGCTTTAGGAGTTCTAGGATGTCTGAGAAAGAGACATCCTTAGAGGGGGACTTTGGGGATCCCTCCGACTCATCCAAGTCTGTGTCAGATGTAATGGACTCAGGGGAGTCCACATGCTTCCTCTTACATGTCCTCTTACGCGGAGGCTCCGCTGACAGGTCAGGAGAAGCCTCGGAAGAGGAAGAAATTCCCAGTGGGGAAACCTGAGGCGTTGGATCTCTGGGTCCGGGAGCAAGAGAGTGGGAAGAGACATCAGCAGGCACTGTAGTGGGAGGAGCTGATGGAGCTGACCATGGACTATTCCCTGGGGCTAGTACGCTCCTCATCACCTTGAAGGCTCCCCTATCAGAAAGGCCAGAGGGCCCCCGCTCCGAAGAGGTAGGAACCCCAGGCCGCACCGACAGGGAAGGCTCCGAGGCCTATGTCGGGGCCGAGCTCACCAGCGCCGACGCTCCGAGAGGGAGAACGGGGTCGGACAATGGACTGGTGCCACTCGCCCCCTCGGAGCCGACGAGAGAGATCAGGCGCCCGGATCCGTCCAATGAAGGTATCAAGGAGGAAATCGGAGCGGAAGACAAAGGATCCGAAGGGGGAGGTATCGGCTCCGACGCCACAACAGTCACGGCTCCGAGGAGCTCCGGCTCCGTACTCTGAGGGAGAGTCGAAGGAAGAAAATTAGGTGGAGTCTTAATAGCTACCGTCTGATGAGACGGGCTAGAGATCATCTGGGCCAATGCCTGAGACTTTAACAGCCTACTTACCACTCTCTCAAGGTCGTGATCTAAAAGTCTGGACGACCGAGAAGATCGGCTCCGCTCCGACAGCAGGGGAGATCTCGGAGCCGAATGGGTGGACTCCAATGAAGGGGATCTTGACCTCTTCTTAGATGGAGCCAACGGAGCCGAGGACACGTGGGCTTCAGCCGGAGCAGACAGTGAAAGCATGGGCTCAGAGGTATCGGCACCGAGTGGTGCCGAGACCGGAAACTGTGACTCAAAGGGATCGGCTCCAGCCAGAGCCAATCTAGGCACAGGCAAGGAGCCAGCAGCCGAAGGCTTAGTACTTGGAGCCGATGGTTTTGCTGGTTTCGAGGGCCTCCCCGACGCAGATGTAGTCGGGGAGCCCTCGGGCTTTAACAAGCCCCTCAGTATAAGTTTGTTCCTGCGCTCCTGCAGGACTCTTGGACTGAATGCATGACATACAGAACAAGAATCCTGCAAGTGCAGGGGTCCCAGGCAGTAAACACAAGAAGTGTGACCGTCTGTCGGACATTTTCTGACAGCACAAGTCACACTTCTTAAAGCCTGAGACCTTAGTTTCCTGTGGTTCCTTCGACATAACAGTGTCGAGGGTTCACAAAGGTAAGAGAAAAACACACACACACTCTCAAAAAACTATAAATTAACAATAAAAATGTTAATAGGGATACTGACACACCCAAACACTCCACAGGATCCCTAAGAAAATTTAGGAAAGGGGCAGGCTTAAGGCCTAACCTAAGAGTGGAGGGGGAGGGATATAAGGGATAAAAAGGGAAGGTATAAAACAGTAATAGAGTTAAAGGTAGTTGCTAACTATTGAAAAAAAAAACAACTGGGTGAAAAATTAACTCAAAAGGGTGACTGAACACTATATATATATATATATATATATATATATATATATATATATATATATATATATATATATATATAAAGACTTACCAGGAGCCGGTAAAAAAATGCACCTCGCAAGCGAAAGCAGCAAATGAGATCTGGGGAGTTATCGCCTAGCATCATGGGATATAGGGTTGCCTCGAGCCGGTAAAATAAGCTCTTGAGCTTTAGTAAGTGGCCGAGTCGGAGCCGAGGATCGGCTCCGAACCCATCCAGCAAGAATGAAGGTGAGATTGACAACTTAACATCAACTATTCAACCTGCCAAACGGTATATGCATGTAACACAAAAGCTGGAACTTTACATTTAATAAAAAGGTGTATACATAAAATGTGGGAATAACTTTTTAATACAATGATGTTTTCTGCAATCTCTCTACATTTTTTTTTTAATATAGTTCACTATTCTTTTTTGTATTTATCTCTGAGACCATTGATATTTACAGTGCAAATAGCTATGTTACAAGAGGAGACCCACTTAGGAAGAACTGAACATGTGAATTTGATAAAGTTTTTCAGGGTGCTTATTCAGCTGAATATCTAGGACAAAGGAAAACAGGAGTACCTATATTAACTGCAAGAGGAACTCCAACAGTGGTAGAAGAGGAAAAAAGATAATATTGGCAGATTAGTGTAGTGCTAAGGGGCTAGTGACAAGGGAAGAGGAGGATTAAACTCGCATGTATTTATACCCCACCTAAAATTCCTATAATGGAGATTAAGAAAATTCTTTGGGGAGGTGCCCTGGATGTCAAGCTGAAAGCAACAGTATTCTTGAGCTCTGCAGCTTTTAAATCTTTTTGACAGGATTTCTAAACTCATTCCACCAATAACTACTTAAAACTGACAAATCTAGACTCTGAGAACGATAAGCTAACTGGTGTAATTTTCCAGTGAAAATCTCTATTTTTTTTCCTGTCAAATTCTCAAAAGAAGGGAGAAAAAGTACATCCTCAAAGGAAGATGAGCAGCTCTAAGTTTTTCCAAGATGACAATTCAATGAAAAAAGAAATGCAATCAATTCTTACAACTGTACAAGACTTGCTGATAAAAATAATAATAAAGATGATACAACTAAACAGACTGCACTACTGAATGAAGTTTTAAAACAACTGCCAAGACTGCTGCACTTGAAGAATCTGTATCTGATACTGACTACAGGCTGACAGAAAGAGAAAAATATTGATTTTCTTCTTCAGGAAGATACCAAACAGAGAGAAAACTGATGACGGAACAATATAAGAATCTATGGCATCCAGGAACAGATGGAGGGGGACAATATGATAAAATTCCCGACACCTGGATACCCAAGACCTTAAATCTGCTGGAAGCATTATCCTTCGGTACTCAGAGGAGACACAGGTCACCAACTATAGTCCCTTCAACTAGTAAACTTACTCATGGACTGTAAAATTCATCTCTAGTCAAAACAAAAACCCTGTTTTAAAAACTGCCTGCTCTCTTACTCCACTGAAAACAGGAGACCATATCATCAGATACAATGACTTTTCCTCCACTGTATTTTCCAAAAGAAAAACATGCATCCCATTAAACTCCTTGAAAAAGGTGGGGATAGCACAACTGACTTTCCCAGCAATCTTAAGACCGTTTACCAGAAGGAAAGAAAACGTTTGATACTCTAAGCTTCTACTTATGTACAAAAAAGAATCTTATCAATTTGAACCTATTGGCTCTGTTAACTCGAAAAGACAAGCATTGAAAAATGAATGGACAACTAAAGAGAATAAAAAATTAGAGATAAGTAGAATATTTGGTTTTTCTTTTCTTATAAAATAAACATATATAATCTCAATTAATTTATATCTACACACAAAATGTAATGTACTTTTTCTTTCCCTGATAATATGCTTATCATAAAACTTCCAAAGTCATATTACACAAATAACTTTAAATGATTAAAATTATACAATAATCCCTTATAAATATTCTGCATTTTCACTGTGCTTAAATCACTACTGAAATAGTATACAGCTGCTCATATGCACATTATAACTCATTTTCCTCTGCACATATTTCTTTTCAGTAGTTTCAGTAAACAGTACATAAAAAAATAGACACTGAAGCAATGCTTAAAAATTATATACGCTTTCATTTAGAACACTGAAATAATTGCCAACAAAATATGAATACATTTTACTTGGCAAGTCTTTTATAAATATGTGTCTTTTATAAATGTTGCAGGTTAGTTCATGTGATTATTTTTTTCTTAAGAATAATACTTTAATACCGTTATGACTTTCAAGCTTCATAGGGTTTCAATGCATAAAAAACAGCTTTTTACACTGCTCGTAGATTATGTAACATCTGAGAGTGTTGTGTGTCAAGCTCTTCGTTTTACAGTAAAATTCCTGCACACTTACTTTTTTAGTAGTTTTGAAGCTTTTCAAAGCAAGCTCGAGCTCCTACAGCTCAAATAGACTCCCATACTCATCAGGAACAACTTACGATGTCCTTCAGGAAGTATGCATGAGCTTAAAACCGGTTTCTTCTCCCTGAACATCACCAGCCAATCAGAATCAATGACACGCGTTCTGAACTGTTTTAAGCTTGTTTAAATGAATGTTTGTACAAAAGAAGCTGCAAGTATTTGATTTCTTTTAAAATAGTTTTATTGTATAGTTTTCTTTATGAAAACAGTTAATGGCAGTTAATGGAGTTAAATAATCGTCTGTTTTATATCGGGGACAAATTTAGATATTATGGAAGTTTACTTAATTATAAAGTCTGTTTAGTTTACAAAAGGGCCTTACAGAAACAGATGCTAGGTGCCAGAGCCATGGGCTCAAGCTCAATGCCAAGAAATATACAGTTATCCACTTTGGGAAAAACCATGTACCCATGAATTACCACATAAGTGACAGTACACTAAACACCTAAAGTGTGATAAGGGACTTAGGGACACAAGTTGACAGTGGTCTCACCTTCGATAACCACATCACCACAACAGTCAGGAAATCCTTCTATGTGGCACACTTCATCATTAAGGGCTTTTCATCCAGAAAAAAGGAGGTCAATGTCCCACTGTACTCATCCCTCATTAGACCCATTATAGAGTACAACACCCCATTTGATATGTACCTCACAAGACATCTGCAACAACTGGAAAGGCACAGAAATACCTCACTAAAAGAATCACAAGTCTAAAGCAGATGCCCTATGCTGACTGTCTAAAAAAACTCCAGCTATACTCTGTCGCATATCGCCTGCTCAGAGACAACCTCTGCTTAACATACAAGGCTATGTCAAACCCAGAGCTGTTGGACATGCTACACTTAAAGAATTCCCAATCTCTCAGAGCCACACACTCCAGGGATCTAAACCTGGTCATCACAATGAACAAAACATGCTTGTGGGATAGGTTCCTGACCCAGAGACTCCCCATACTCTGGAATAGACTGCCCATACATGTCAAGCTGAGCGCCTCTTTGGCCCTCTTCAACAAGAACCTGGACGACTGGATGGGAAATGGGAAATTCACTACAGGGATCACGTCAATCACCCTGTTAGACAGGGGACCAGGGAAGTAATAGCCAGAGAATTATGGCTAGGCTAGTATAGGCCCTAGGGCAGATAGCCTAGTACCAACCTATGAACCTAAACCTATGGTGATGGTTACTGGATACTACACAGGTAGTTCAGCATTTAAGTCTTGTATGTTTTATAGAAGTTTAAACATTATGGTTAATAAATGCTTAGTGTTATGAAAAGTATCTTCCTTTAACTTTTAAAAGTATACATAGTTTTTTCTTCTGCTTTTCTCTTATTCTGAAGTTGCTAAGAGCGGTCACTAGATGTCATGAGAGTGCTGCTTTGTGGCTTCTATGCAGAACATTGCAAGCCTGGATTAATGTTTTCCATGCAGAAGGGTGTTGAAATGTATATATTTACTGTTTAAGTTTAAAGACCATCTTGTCCATAAAAATTCTTGCGATATATGCTAGAATGTACATAGGAAAACACTTTTCAATTGTCTTCATAGTAGTATTTTCTATTAAATGAACACATTTGATGTTTTATCTTTGAATGTTAATGGGTTGAACAACCCCATGAAAAGGAGTAGTGTTAAGAAATATTTATCTTTACACAAAGCTGACACTGTATTTTTTGCAATAATCTTGCCCGCTTTTGGAAGACTTAAACAGATTAGGTATTAAAGATTATAAGTACTGACAGGCTCTCATTTTAATCATGAAAGAAGGGGTGTCCTAATCTTATGGAGGACATCATTAAGATTACCAGAGATAGTGGATTCTTTACTCAAGAAGTGATGGCATGCTCGCATTAGTTATAATAAAATGGATAAAAAGATGTATACACTAATACTTACTGGATACTTGGCATTGGTACAAGATCTGTGAAAAAAACATCTAGATACTGAAAGCTATGTTCTAAAGGAGAAATACTTTTAGCAGGTAACAAATTGTCTTCTGTCTTCCAAAGTTACTAGAAGCCCTAAGCCTTTTAAAATCTCTTCAACAGCAATGCATTTAAACTGTATAAAAGCTAGAAATTTAACGGATATACATAGGATCAAATCATAATCATCGTTAACATTTTCCCATTACTCTTACAGGTTTGGCACGCAGATTAACAAAGTTTTAGTAACTATTTTTTAGTGTCAAAAATAGCTAATGTATCATTGGTATCATGCCCCATATCAGATCATAATGCTACCACCTTTAAGATAAAATATCCATATTACAAGTTAAGTTGTTGTCAAAAACAAAGCTTATATAGTGAAAGTAAAAGGCTTTAGGGAATGGTCTTTAAATGAAATAGAACAATGCATGGATCTCAACAATAATGGGAAGGGTTCAAACAGGATTCTACAGGAGACTCTAAAGCTGGTTCTTATATGACAAAGCCAAGACCTGGTATTTAGCCAAAAGAAGAGTGAGACATAAAATGAAACTGATAGATTTAACTAAACCATGTTCCAAATGACAAAACTACACTAGCTAACATAAGTAAACTAAATAAGGAATACCAGGATATCTTGCAGCATAAAAAATTCTGTGAACATGGAGAAAATTAGACTGCAATTGTATTCAGTTAATCCTAAGAGTTTACACAAAACTGCAGTTAGATCTAAATATTTAAATGAGAAAAATCATAAAGAAATTGTGTACAAAGAAAACACTCATACTTTTAGAGCCAATAAAAACGAAAAATTCTACTGAAGTCAAAGGACTTCCCAGCCAAAAACCAGCATAAACAACAAAAAGAAAGCCAAAGTCCAGCACAACTTGCCTTTAATCAGCAACAAACAAACAGCAAAGCTTTTGAGTATCACTCCAGTCATGACTGATGAAGAGTGATACTCAAAAGCTTTGCTGTTTGTTGCTGATTAAAAGTAAGTTGTGGTGGACTTCTGGCTTTCTTTTTGTTCATACTTTTAGAGCCACAGATTTAAAAAAAAAAATTCAGAATACTAAATCACAAAGAATAATAAATGTACATATTCTAATGGACAACATTCAAAAGAAACCATCAAAAACAAAATTACAGATAAACCCTTTCTTTCAAGGAAGTGAAAAATCAAATAAAAGAACTTAAGATAAATAAAGCACCGGGATTTGATGGCCCAATTCCAGAATTTTATATGCTTTTTCAAGAAAATATATTATACTAGTTAACTTCTTTCACATCTGAATAACTTCTGGCTCTGCTCTTGTACCAATCCAGACTAACCTACTTTCATCTTTCAACTATATTTGCATTTTATTTAACACTCCAATCTCTCTATCAAATCATAAATAACATTATGATTCTACTGTTACTACAAAAAAAAAAAAAAAAAAAAAAAAAAATATACATTATTATTTTTATTTTCATGTTTTAATTACATAATTTGTATTACATAGTTAGTATTATCTATTTGTTATTAGAATAGCATCACCTGACCTGAACTAATTTCCTTGTATTATTGCTCTTTGCCTATATCATAAGTGTTTTTTACATGTATTTCTATAAACATGCTTTAATCTGTGGAGCTTTTCTCCTCGGGCCTCCACTGAAAATGGACAATGATCCAGTTGGACTAGCCCGGTCAACAAATGTAAAATAAAATAAAAATAAAATAAATTCTACTTAATAGTTTACAAGGAGTTAAAACCACAACTAATGTTCCTCCCAAGTGGAAATATTCTCTTTGTTGAACATAGACTACAAGATTTTTGTGTCCATTACAGCAGGTAGATTAAATAACATCATCTTTGAATTAGTAGACGAAGACTAAACTGGTTTTAAGAATAGAAAGTTGCAAGATAATGTAAAAAGACTACTTTCCTTAATAGACCTAGTGAACAAAAAAAATGATCCATTATAAGCCTTGACACAGATAAAGCATTTGATTTTTTAAGCTGGTCATATATATTTAAAGTTTTATCGGAACACAACTTTTCCCTAGATCAAAAAACTCTACAAAAACTCAACTCCTATGTAAAGATCGGCTCCTTTTTATCTAGTCCATTTTAAGATATCAAAAGGTACTAAACAAGGGTGCCCCCTTTCTCCATTACCTTTTGCCCTCACCATAAAACCTCTTGAAAATTACATTAGAAATAACAGGGATATTATGTGTTATAAGGTTTCAGATGAATTATCCCCCCCCAAGACAATTATTTGCTGATGATTTATTATTTATTTATTTTATTTTGCATTTGTTAACCAGGATAGTCCAACTGGATACATGTCTATTTTCAGCGGAGGCCCAGGGAGAAAGGCTCCAAACTTACAAACAGATAAAGACAAGCAAGTTACAGTATATATGCACAAACATATTGTATTAACATACACGTTACAGTCTCACATTTCAAGCCTATGAAGACTAAAGTTTATATTCAGAAATATATACAAATATGCTACAGTTTCTCTTATCTAACCTATAGGTGCAGCTATATACAGAATATCTGCAGAGATGTTAGTTTCTCTTTTCAAACCTTTTAGTGTAAGAGGTAAGTCGCTGTGAATAAAAAAAATTGCAGGGATATGGAAGTAAATTAGGCTTTAGTCAGGGTTAGAGTGCAGCTATATACAGAATATCTGCAGAGATGTTAGTTTCTCTTTTCAAACCTTTTAGTGTAAGAGGTAAGTCGCTGTGAATAAAAAAATTGCAGGGATATAAGTAAATTAGGCTTTAGTCAGGGTTAGAGCAAGTACATAACCAGTGAGAATACTGGGTTAGATTTTTTTGAATTGATTAAGGGAGGAGTTCAGAGTAAGGTCAGATGGGAGCAAATTCCAGGTTTTCCCTACTGAATTTGCAAAGATTCTCCAGATAGGTTGTTAGCTTTGACAGACTGAACCAAACGTTTTGTAGTGCAACGAAGTGGCCTAGCTTTTGTAGGGATGGATACTATTTTTAAGGGAGGGTGTTTTTTCTGGATGGTTAATAACCTTGAATGCTACAGTAAGTTGGTTACATTGAATTAGCCTGGGGAGTTCTAGCCATCCTAAGAGGTTTAGGTTTTGACAATGGTGTGTCCTTGTAGGGAGTTCCTGTGGCAAACTGGCAATTTGACTGTAGCAGCTAGAGAGTTTGCTGAGATCAGTTTTGTTCAAGTTAGTGAGTATTGGCGAGGCATAGAGTAGAGTTGAAAGCAGATAGGTACGGGCAATGGTAGTCCTAGATAGAGAGGTCAGAAAAGGTTTGTTTTTGTATAGGGAGCCACATTTTTTATTAACGGTTGTAATAGTTTGGTTTACATGCATATCATATTTGAGGTTGTTGTCTATTATAACACCCAGGAGTTTGGTATACATATCTGGTGAGATTATGGTCCCATTGTTAGATGTTATAGTAAACGAAGGTTGAGAGGATTTGCGAGCAGGGGAGAAGAGCAATAGCTTTGTTTTATTGGGGTTTAATACCAGCTATTTATTACAGATCCAGTTTTCCACTATATTAATGGTTTTCCGGGTTGAACTATGGAGATCTGTAGGGGTACAGGCTGAGCAAATCAGGGTGGAGTCATCAGCATATTGTATACAGATTGCGTCTGGGATTACAGTGTGGAGGTCATTGATAAAGAGGAAGAAAAGAAGTGGACCTAATATGGAGCCTTGAGGGACAACAAGGATGACTGAGAGAAGGATGGAGAGTTTGTCCTGCCAAAGGACAGCCTGCTGTCTTCCACTAAGATAAGATTGAAACCATTGTATGGCATGGCTGTTTAGGAATATTTTCTTTAGGGTAAGAGTACCTGGTGGTTAACCATTTCGAAGGCCTTGGAAAGATCATGAAACAGGGCAGAAGATAGTTTGTTGTGGTTACATTTGGAATTTATGACATTAGAAAAGGAGAGAAGGTCTGTGTTGGTACTGGGCTGTGGTCTAAATCCATGCTGGGAGTTGGCCAGAAGATTATGTTGAATAAGGTAGTGTAAGAGTTGTTTACGGATTCACTTTTCCATAACTTTAGCCAGAGAGGAAAGGATAGCTATTGGTCTATAGTTTGACAGCTCAATGGAGCTTCCTCCTTTGCGGAGTGGTAGGACGTGATATTTTCCAAACAGAGGGGCTAGAGGCTTCAGTTATGGTTCTGTTTAACAAAATAAGAGGGAATGCTATAACAGCAGCTTTTTGCAGGTAGTCTGCAGAAAGGTCAGCTGAAAGGGTGGTTGGTTTGAGTTTTTTTAATTTACAGCTCTGAGTGAAGTCGGAACTTTTTGGAAGCTGAAGGCGAGACTGTCACTGGGTTTAGGGGTTTCAGCATTAGGACAAGTGGGTTTACGTTACTAGCAAGGGCCTGGAATGTTTTCTGTAAAGAAACTGTTGAAGATGTTGGCAACGGACTCTGGCAATATTTGGGTTGGGGCTGAGGGGGGTTGGAGTTGTGGATTGCCCTGGGTGAAGGGGTTTGTTAATAACCTCCCCAGAACTTCTGTGGCTTGTTATGGTGTTTCTGCTGTAGATGGCAGAAATATATATTTTTTCTAGTAATAATGGATTTCTTTGTATCATTCCTATACTGTCGAAATTTGTGGGGCTTTAGAGGAGCACAAAGTGTTCCAGGCATTATTTCTTTGGATGATCTTTAGTATGGTTAATTTAGTGAGTCAGGGGGAAATTTTTGTTTTAATTCTAATAGAGCATGCAGGTGCATGGTTGTCAAGGATGGCCAGGAAAGTGCGTTACTGCCTCATCTAGTGGTAGTAGTTTTAGAAGTGACCAATTGCATAATTTAAGTTCTTCTAAGAATTTATTAAGGTTGAAGCTTTTATTTCTTATTGTTTTACAGGTGGATAGACGTGGACATTCAACTTTATGCCTAATAGTATACGTTAAGAAATGATCACTTAGATCTTCAGGGAGAGTACTGATTTGTACATGTGGTGAGGGCTATTAATTAGTACCCAGTCTAGGATACTTTCTTTGTTGGACTTGCTGATCCTAGTAGGGGAGGTTATAGTTTGTGTAAAACGATATAGGTTTACGTGGGTGGTTGGGGTCTCTGCAGTGCAGGTATTCCAATCTATATTGAGATCCCCTAGAACAATGGTCTCTTGGGGGTAGGCAATGGATAGCCAGCAGAGGATGTTTTCTAGGGTCCCTGAGTTATTACCGGGGAAATATAGACACATACTATGTTTATACATTTGTTTTTATTTATTTGTAGTTTGGAAATCATAATTTCTGCTTAGTTAAATACAGGTGGTTGAAGGTTGTCTAGAGCAACATTTAGGGTGGTTTTATAGAGAACAGCAACCCCTCCCCCTTTCCTGGTAGTACAATCTAGGCTGAATATATTATACCCTGGAGGTAGAATTTCATTATCTGGCTTAGTTGGTTTTAACTATGTTTCGGTCAAAGTACTGCAGAGGAGTAGGTTGTCAGGAGGACATGGAGGCTGTGGACCTTATTGTTGATGCTTCTAATGTTTAAGTGGCAAGTCAATAGTGAGTTGGGGGGGGGGTCTATTTAGGCTTTGTCTTATGTTTGGGCTGTTATGATTAGAGTTAGTGTTGTCTGGGGATGGTGGCCCAGGGTTGGGGTGGATAGCTGGGAAGAAGGGATATATAGGATTTCCAAATATAAATTTGTATCTGCATTCTGCAATTATTAATGCAGTATTATGGGATAATACTTCATATTCATCTTATTAGAAGTTGATTCATGAAAGCTTATTATGCAACAATAAAACCTTACTTGAACTATATATTTAAATTCATAGAAATACTTATATGGATATTGAATATATACATATTACATGAGAAACATTTTTTTCCATTCCTCTTATAAATCAGATCCTATTGATGTATAAAAGATTTGCGCCTTCCAATCATTTGATCAAAAACTTTGTAAAAGCAGTTGGAAAAATAGTTATAGGTTCATAGGTAGATACTAGGCTATTGGCCCTAGGGCCTATATAAGCCTAGAGAAAAAGGTACCTCTGGTTTTCACCACCCAAGAAAATTATTTTCCTGTGCCACATAAGTGATCCCCGGGGTGAATTTCCTATCTCCCATCCAGTCATCAAGATTTGTCTTGAGTGCTAATGAGGAGCTTTGTTTGATATAGATAGGTAAGTTTGTTCCAGAGTATGGGAAGTCTCTGGGACATGAATCTATCCCTCCAGCATGTTCTGTTTATTGTTGTGACAAGCTTTACATCCCTAGAACATGTAGCTCGGAGGGATTGGGATTTCTTTAAGTGCAGCATGTTCAACAGCTCTGGGTCTGACATAGCTTTGTATGTTAGGCAGAGATCGCCTCTGAGTAGGCGATATACGACGGAGAAAAGCTGGAGTTTTTTTGAGATGGTCTGCGCAGAGCATCTGTTTGAGGCCGGTAATCCTTTTTGTGCAGTATGTTCTGCGGTCTTTCCAGCTGTTGTAGATGTTTTGTGAGGTACATACAAAAAGGGGCGCTGTATTCTATAATGGGTCTATTGAGTGATGAGTAGAGGGGAACAATCATCTCTTTTCCTGGATGAGAAAAGTACAGTTGTGTAGACTTACCATAAATGTAGATGTTCGAGTGTATTCACTGCTGCAGTAATTACATTTGGGTAATCTGCCTGCAGGCTGCCCTCAGTCGGCCTGATTAACAAAGTCTTGGGTCCTGCGTCAGTTGCTGTCCCTTCTTCCATGACACCAGGTCGTCAGGGGTATAAAACATGAAGCCTACGCCATTACATAAGTTTTTCTTGCCCCAGATGTCAGGTGCCCCCATAATGGGGAGCAAATAAACATAAAAACAAAGGTATACCTCCAACAAAAACGGAAACCGTGCACTCCTTCAACAAACCAACTACCCGCTGAATATCTACAAAAGGCAGCCAAAATCCATCGCCTATCCCATTTCCATTCTCATTAATAGAACCATCAGTGAAGGACACATCCCTAAAATCTGGAAAGTATCCCATATTACCCCCCTTCACAAGGGTGGGAACTCTACTGAACTCTCCAATTACTGTCCCATAGCCCTACTTTCTCCCTTAGCAAAGATCATGGAAAAATGCATCCACAGACAATTGCTAGACCACCTAATCCAAAATAACTTACTTTCAAACTCTCAACATGGTTTCAGACCTTCCCACAGCACTACTACTGCCCTCCTTTCCTTTACCGTCTGTATTAACAAAAACCGTAACCTCAATATGCTTTCCTCTGCACTGTTTACAGATCTAAGACATTCGTTATGGTAAATCACCAGATACTTATAAATATCCTCAAATCCCCATCACTAGATGCACTAGCTAAAAATGGTTCCAGTCCTACTTAGACAATAGGCTATACTTTGGCATAACATTCTATCTACCCATCTGCCCATTAACATTGGTGTTCCTCAAGGGTCCATATTAGGACCTCTCCTGTTTTCTATATTTATCAACGGAATTCATCTAGCAATCCCCCAAGCTACATGCATACAATATGCAGATGATTCCACACTTATATCTGAACTTCACTCCCTTACCCAAAATGTGTTTAACACAGTTGAACAATGGTTTACACAGCGCTGTCTCCATCTGAACTCCAAAAAAAAACTCCTCCTTTTTACTCCTACTTGCAAGTCCCCCCCAATAGACTTCACAGTAACATCCAGTAACGGTACTCTCATATCCCCAGATCCAACTACCAAACTACTAGGCATCACCATAGATGACCTTAACTTCGACACCCATATTAACAATACTCTAAAATCTGTTAATAGAAAACTAGGCTCTCTCTACAGGATCAAAGCCTTCCTCTCTCCTGCAGCTAGAATAACTATTGCTCACACCCATCTAATTTCTACTCTTTTCTATGCCTCACCCATATATACTAATCTCTCTAAAAACAACCTTAATAAAATGGAAAACTCTTACAATAACATAGCCAGATTTGCTACAGGTAACCCTTTCAGAACCCACCACTCTTTTAATCTAAAGTAGCTAGGATGGCTTGAATTACAAAATCAGCTTAAATTCCACCAACTGACCACTGCCCATAAAACCCTGCAAAAAACAACCAATACCCCTATACTATCTACCCTCATTACCCCCTAATACCCCTATACTATCTACCCTCATTACCCCCTACAACAATCTAAAGACCTTACGATCATCACATACACTTCTTGTAAATATCTGTAAATCAAACAACAGGGCTGGGGACTCTCTTTTCTCTAATTGTTTGTTTGTGCCTTTCGGCTTTTCCCGGTTAGGGGTCGCCACAGCGGAACTCCGGTCCACTAATGATTGGCAGTGGATTTTTACGTGCCGGCTTGCCAGGCCAGACGCACAACCTTCAACGAAGGTACGCCCATTCACGCATGTCTCCATGCAGAAGACGCTCTAGCAGAGTATCGAACCGGACAGAGTCTTACTGTGAGGCGACAACGCTACCGCAGCACCACCATCGCGGTTCTTATCCTGGAACCTTCTTCCTAATGAACTTTCCTCTCTTCCCTCTATATTACTCTTTAAAACCAAATTGAAACTTTTCATCAGAACACACTGGTTGTGCCCCTGTACTAAACCTGACTGATCAACTAGCACTTCTTACTTGGTTCAACCTACCCTCCTCTTCTCAGTAATCAAGTCCTCCTCTTCTCAGTAATCAAGTTCCTTTTCTTAATAACAACTTACCTTGTCCTTCTATACTATTACTTACATCTTCAAAATCTCATTAAAGGAGACTACTTTTACTAATATATTGTATAACTTCAGCTCCTACTTTTTCTTTATGACTACTTGTATACTTATATATTATATAATTCAGCTGCCATCTTTTTCTTTATGATGTATTGCAACTACATTTTGTATTGTACTAATTGCATCTGTATATTTTGCACTATGTTATGAACGAATTACCTCTGATTCTCTGTACTGCACCTGCAATGTTCACTGTATACATTAATTTTTGTGTATGTGATTTTGTTTGTTTCCTCGGAGCTCATCTCCCCGGGCCTCTACTGAAAATGGACATATATCCAGTTAGACTAGCCTGGTCAACAAATGTAAAATAAAAAATAAATAACAATAAATAAAAGCAAATATACCAAAAAGGCTTTTAAGCATAGTAAAGGAAAGTAGAGGTATAGCCAGAAGAAATTAGGGGGCTGGAGGGACGGTAACCAGGACTGCAACAGTGAATACACTTGAACATCTCATTTATAGTAAGTGTACACAACTGTACTATGTTCTTCGTGTTTCACTGTTGCAGTCATTACATTTGGGCAGATTCCCAAAGCTACGGTTGGGACAAGGAGTTTACATACCATTAGGGCCAGCTATAAGGCCCTGCAGTTGCAAAGCCAGCTCTGGATTTAGAGAAAATTGGCAGAAGATAATGCTTGGTGAAAGTATGTACAGAAATCCAGGTAGCAGCTTCTAGGATGTCCCTGGTAGGAACACCTCTGAGGAAGGCTGCAGAAGTAGATGCAGCTGGTGGAGTGAGATCTGATCCCCTTGGGGATATGTTTTTCATGGTGCTTATAGCAGGAATTAATGCAATGGCTTATTCATTTAGAAATTTTGTTTTGAAATAGCCTTCCCCTCTGCCCCTGCAGCAAATGCTACCAGCAGTTCAGATTTTCTTTGAGGTTTAGTCCTGTCCAAATAGAATCTAAGTTGTCTGTGCACATCCAAGGAATGCAGAATCCGTTCCCCTTTGTTCTGTGGATTGGGAAAGAAGGTTGGCAAATGAATGAACTGACTGAGAGACACACTGGATACCACTTTGGCTTTGGGCATGAAGGATGGATTGGTCCTGAGTGACGCCCTGTCCACATGAAAGATGATGAAAGGCTCCACTGCCATAAGGGCCTGTAATTCAGATATCCTTCTAGCTGAAGTGATTGCTAAAAGGAAAGCAGTTTTCCAAGAAAGAAATTTTACGTCTGCAGTAGCAGCTGGCTCGAAAGGAGGTAGAGTGAGTTTCTCCAATACAAGGTTAAGGTCTCAGGCAGGGGTCGGAGCTCTCCTGGGTGGTCTCAAGTATTTGGCCCCTCTGAAGTACTGCTTGAGCAGAGGATGAGAGAAGAGGGGAGGTTCTTTGTTATAATGAGCTGAAATGGCTGAGGTGTGAATTTTAATGGAGGAAGACAGGCCCTTGTGAAGCATCTCAGTTAAGTATTGCAAAATCTGAGGTAAATTAGTCGCTGCTGTGTGCTCATTCCTTGAGATTGGTTCCAGGCACAGAATTTTTTCCATTTTTCAGCATATGATTTTCTAGTACTAGGTCACCTTGCCTCTAAGATGACATCCATCACAGGTTTGCTGAGGGATAAGGGTGAATTTAAGTGATTAGCCAGGCTGCAAGGATGAATGCTGGAAGCTGATGGTGCAGAATTTGGTTGGGTCCGAGGCAGGTGACATGGAGAGAACTGCGACACACTGCGCAGGAGGGGGTACCAGTGTTGGCGTGGCCAGTCTGGAGCAATCAAGATCATCCTTGGTTTGTCCCGTTTGACTTTTAGTAGAACTTTGGAGAGCAGAGGCAGTGGGTGGAAGGCATATACTGACAGGTTTTTCCAGATGAAGGACAGAGCATCCACTTTCCAGGCTTGTTTGTGGGGAGTCCTTGGTAGTTCTGGGGGTAGGCAAATAGATCTAAGTCTGGGCTCCCCCATTCGCTTGTCAACATGTTGAAAATCCTTGGTTCCAGTTTCCACTCATGTGGGTCCATGAGGTTTCTGCTTAGTCCGTCTGCCAGTGTATTTAATTTTCCTGGCAGGAATTGAGCTTGTAGGTGCACTTGGTAGCTCAAGGCCGTGTTCCACAATACCACGGCTGGTCTGCGGAGGGGGTAGGAATGTGTACCCCCCTGCTTGGTTATGTTTATGTACCACATAACCGTGGTACTGTCCATCTTTACCATTAGTTGTCCTGGAAGAATGTAGTCCTTGAAGGCTGTCAGAGCATTCTGTACAGCATACATTTCTTTTTGATTGATATGTAGGTGCATTTGACTTGGGTTCCATTTGCCCTGAATGCACTTCCCTGCCAGGTGAGCTCCCCATGCATAGTCTGATGCATCTGTTAGGGTTTGGGCGGCAGGGGGTAGTGTGAATGGCAGTCCCTTGTTTTGGTGGCAGGCCTCTGCCCACCAGAGGAACTCTAGGCGTAGGCAAGGTATGATAGGAATAATTGTTTCCAGGCTGTGAGAATGCGGACTCCATAGGCTTTTTAGATATCACTGTAGTTTCCTCATATGCAGTCTTGCATGTGGAATTAGAAGAATGCAGGCGGCCATGAACCCCAAAGCTTGAGGCCATGAACCCCAAAGCTTATAGTATTTGTCTTGCAGATACAGTTTTTGTGGCCACTTGTTTGAAATAAATTACCAAATGAATTTCCTTTTCTGACGTGAGGTAAGCCAGCTGGGAAGTTGTACTCAAGCTTGCACCCAGGAATGTAATTTGTTACAGGGTACCAGTTGTGATTTCTTTTCATTTATGGTGTACCCCAGACAAGTCCGAACCATTTTTACAAACGCCAGATGATTTAAAAGTATGCCCTGGCTTTCTGCCTGAATTAGACAATCATCCAGATATGGGTATATTTGAATACATCTTTGCCTGCAAAATGCAATAACTTGAGCCAAGCACTTTGTGAATACCCTGGGCGCAGTAGACAAGCCAAAGGGCAGAGCAGAGAACTGATAATGCATGCAGCCTGCTTTGAAGCGTAGGCATCTTCTGCAAGATTCCCTGATTGGGATGTGCAGGTATGCCTCTTAAATCTAGTGTTGCCAACCAGGCATCTTTGCCTAGCATAGGAAGTAACTGGTGAAGAGTCAGCATCTTGAATTTTGGAACCTCCAGAAAGGTGTTTAGAGTAGACAGGTCCAGGATTGGATGCCATGATTTGTCTTTTCTGGGTACCAGAAAAAGTCTGGAGTAGAAACCTTTTCCCTTTTAAGTATGGGGGCTATTCAGCTGGTACCAGAAGAGAAAAAGGGACAAGTACTTGTTTTTGAGCCTCTGCCCACTGATTTGGGGGCAGGTCTGGCCACCCATTTGGTGTTGGCAACATTTGGAATTGAAATCTGTATCCCTGGGACACTATATTTAAAACCCATTTGTCCTGGGTTATGAGTTCCCAGTTCTTTGCATGAAGAGCAATCTTTCCCCCCAAAGGGGCGGTCAAAAGATAAGAGCTTGGGAATTTTAAAAGGAAGTCATTGAGACTGCTTACCATAAGGGGGTGTCTTATTTCCAGATTTGGAAGTGGAGGCCCCCCACTGCTTAGTTCTGAGAGTCCCCTGGGACTGAAACCTGGGGCTTTTGCTGTGTCTGGGTTTGGCTTGAGAAGACCTGGAAGGGACTGGAAAGGACCAATTCTTAGTAGGACAGTGCCTACTAAATCTAGGAGGTTGCACTTGTAAAAAATATTTAACAGTTTGCATAGATTTAGCTTTATCTTCCATTTTTTAAGAACTTCTTCAGCTTTGTTACCAAACAGGCGGTCCTGATTTAAAGGAGCATCCAACAATTTAGCTTTAACATGATCAGGCAAAGATTGCTCCTTAAGCCAAGCATGCCTTCTAAGCACAGACCCAGTAACAGCAGCCCTGCAAGAGGCCTCTAAAGAATCAAAGCCACATTGCAAAGTATGTTTTCCAACTTGTTCAGCAGAATGCATCAAGCCCTGTAAATCTATTTTCCCCAGTGTCAGGAATCAACATCATTTTCTGTTTAAGCAGTCCAATAACACGTTGCTGATATTTTAACATATGAAATTGGCAGTTTAAAGCTCTGCTTGCCAAGGTTGCAGAAGTATAAACCTTTTTACCCCATCTATCCAGCGCTCTGTAGTCTCCATTAGAAAGGGTAGGATTTTTAGCAGAAGAAACATTAATGCCCTTGGGCCCCTGAGAAATAGTCGCTGAATCTACAACAGGATTTTTGAAAAGGAACTTGTGGGACTCAGGAACCCTGTAATATCTGTCAGGTTTACTAGGAGCAGGAGGCAGGGAATCAGGGGCCAAACTGGATTCTGAGAAAACAATCAACAATGTCTAGTACAGGAGGTATAGCCAAAGGCCTATGATGAGGTAGAAGGAAATCCCTAAGCCTCTTTTTTGAATCAGAAAATTCCTGGCTTTCCCAGTGAAAATGCTCCCTTAACGTTTGTAAAGTTTCCCAAAAGAAAAATACACAGGAGGGGAAGCAGAGGGAATAGAATCCTCTACATCAGAATCCTCATAAGTAGGTATGAGCAAATCCAGTTCATCAGAAGAGTCAGAAGAAACAGAATCCTGATCAGAAGATTCATAATCAAGATCAGCCCTAGGCCTCTTGGGGATGGGGGGTTGACTACCCCTGATTAGAGTTATTAGATCTTCAGCCATGTTTATCATTTTTTTTAGGCATAGGGGCCTGAACATGTGGCCTGGACGTCGGTTGTTTAGACATGGATCGAGATTTATGCCTTAGTAATGAAGGAGGTGTCGATTTAATATGCAAGTCTGTAGGCCTGAATACACCCTCAGAAGCCGGTGCTTGCACAGCGGCTCTGGACCCATCCAAGGTAGAGACATCAGTGGGTTCCATAGCTGAAGTATCTTGCGGCATACTGGACTTCGAACGGGTCTCAGTATAGGAGTGCAAAGCTGAAGTAGCAGTATCAGGGACTGCGAAAGCGCCCGAGTACTGGCAAACTGGTGACTGGCTTAGGAGTTTTTGATCTCGGCAGCCTCTCTCTGTCTTTACCTTTGAGTTTTTTCGGAATCCCGGTAGTTGGATGGCTAACCGACATTTCTGGACAATTAAACAGAGAACAGAAATATTTAGAGGCAAAACGATACTGACGCTGGATAGTGCACCGATTACATAAAGCACAAAACAGACAGCAAGGTACGTCGTGGTCAAGGGCCTAGGCAAGGAATACAGTACAAATGAAAATCTTTATGAGGTATTTGCTTTCCACAAGTAATGCAATTATTAACTTTTACTGACATCAGTAAGGAGCAAGAAAAAGTTTCCCCAACAGGGTACTTGGCTTTAAGTTGAAGACTTCGGTTCTGAAACTCTAAAATGAAAATTTCAGGAGTCTGCCAACTGGCACTTGCGAACTGCTTCTGCTTCAGGCGCCGCACGGCAAGAAAGATTGATGTAATGGCATCACCTGCATGTTTTATACCACCCCTGACGTCATGGAAGAAGGGGCAGCAACCGATGCAGGACCCAAGATCAGGCCGACTGAGGGCAACCTGCAAGCAGATTACCCAACTGTAGTGACTGCAACAGTGAAACACAAAGAACATCCTTTTGTGATTAGGTGTACCACGGAGAAGGATTTCCCGACTACTGTGGCAATGTGATCAAAGGAGAGACTACTATCCACCTGTGCCCCAAGGTCTCAACACACTTTTGGTGTCAAGTAGACTACCGCCTATGTGGTAGTTCATGGGTACAGAGTTTTTACCAAAAGGGATGACAATGCACTTTTTGGCACCAAGCTTGAGGCCATGGCTTTGACACCAGGCATCTGTCTCAGTGAGGCCCTTTTGTAGGATGTCCAAATAGGAGTTTCGATTATGGCTCCTAGTTTGCAGTCATCTGCAAACTTCATTAGCCAAAGACCTTCTGTGTTTGGTATCTAACAGGAGAGGGACCCAGGACTGAACCCTGTGGTACTCCACTTGTCACTGGTCTGAAGTCAGATTTGGAGTCTGCTACTTTCACAGTGTGGGTTCCGTCAGTTAGCCAGTTGGCAACCAATCTTGTGACGTAGGGATTTATACCTAGTTTAGTGAGTTTAGCTATAATTCCAGAATGGGGGATTGTGTCAAAAGCCTTGGCAAGGTCAAGAAAGGCTATGTAAACCATCTTACCCTTGTCTACTACTTTGGTGACTGCGCCTCAAAGAAGTTGATCAGATCCAGAAGGCATGATCTGCCTTTCACAAACCCAAAGTGAGTAGGGTCAAGAGTTTGGAGGTTACCTATGTCTGTTTATGAGTTCCATGATGATACGTTCCAGGGCCTTGCAGACCAGGCTCATCGGGCTAATAGGGCGATAGTTCCCAGGATTAGTGGTGGCTCCCTTTGTGGAGTGGGATAACTATTGCTGTGCGCCATTCAGTGGGCACAAAGCCTGACGTGAGACTATGACTGAACATGGTACTTAGGTGGGGAGGCAGTTCGTTCGGAAGTTCGAGTAAAATGCAGCCTGGGATGTTGTCCGGTCCCATGGATGCTGTGTTTTTGGTTTTAGATAGTGCAGCTTTTACCTGCATAGATGTAATTACAGGAACTCTGCATTCTTCCTGTATAGATATGGGCCCTTGGGGGAGGGGGGTAAAGTTAGCATTGAACCTATAAAGTTAGCACTGAACCTATCTCCCAGGATGTTGGCAATATCAGCTGGTTCTGTAATTTTCGTGCCATTGTGCTGCAACCCAGAGCAGATCTGGGTGTTGCCATTGAGATTCTTGACATAGATATAGAATGCTTTGAGGCTGCCCTTAGAATCAGTGGAGATTTTGTTTCCATAGCTAGCTATGGAGGATCTTATACGGAATCTCAGCTTCTTACTGAGGCTGACCAGGGAGCTCCTCCACTCATGGGATTTTACTCTTTTTTGCAAGTTTCTTCCTTCTGTTGTAGAGAGTTTGTTTATGGCAGGGGACCACCAAACTGGTTTCTTTTTTTTTTTTTTTTTTTTTTTTTTGGAGGATAGCGTCTTGATTCTGTCAATAACTGCCATCTAGTCTCCCTATTTCCTAAAGCCTTTTTAGGATATACGGAGACTAGATGGCAGTTATTGACAGATGCTTTAAATTTCCCTGGACTTAATGATTATATCACTATTAAGCTCATATTACAGATGCGGATATAGGGTAATGAGCATGAAGCCATCTAAACAGGATGTTGTGCAATATAGTACATATCTGTATTTGTGTTTAATCCATTGACATATTATGACATTACTGTTCTGTGCATTAATTAGTACACTGGGAGTAAACATGCAGCCACGGTTACTGTTTTTATGAGATTCATTTTAATTTTTATTAGATTAATGCATATATATTAACTAGGATATTTATATTGCCATGTGCATAGTTTTATTTACTTATTAAGTTTATCAATTTATGGTAAAAAAATAGTGTTAGGACTTTTAATCAGGTTTCAAACTTCATATGCATTGTGGGAATGAACTTTCGTACCCAATAGCTTTATTATTTAATTGGTAATTAAAGATGTTTTGTGAATATTGTTTGGCGCCAAAATGGCTTAAAAACAGTGTAATTAACTGTTAATTAATATTCTGATGAAGTCCACATCCTTGTGGATGTAAGCGCTTAATCTTGTGTTGGTGAATTAAAGAATTTAGCAAAAAGCTACTGTTTTGAAGGGTGCATTTTTTCAGTGAATCCTCTTCTGTTCGGACGTGTTTATTTGTTTCATTTTGGACTTGGTTGTTTGCACGCTCAGTGTGTGATTTACTTGGTTTGTCAACCATGTCGTCCCAGGCAGAGAGATACTGGATCCCCTTAGAATGACACCAGAAGCTTAGCCAATTGTTGAAGTCAATCATTTTGTCCTTGTACTGCAGTATCATTCTGGGAGATGGCAGGATGCTACTCAGGGCTAAGGTCATACCTGCCTGGGCTACAAGATCAGAGAGAATTATAACATCCCTAGACACATACTGTAAAAACTGCACTAAAAATATTGGATTTTATTTCAACCATTAGCAATGGCACCTTTAAGAACACTTCATATATAGGTTCATAGCTGTTCACTAGGCTAAATGACCACAAGGGCCTTTTTAAGCCTAGCCATGTCGCCCAAATCACTGACAAGTTCTGATACCCTTGATAAGTATAAGCAGGGGCCTGGGAGATGAACCATTTGCAAGTTCCTGTGTCCATTAGAGACATAGGTGCCAAACCTGGGATGAATGTCCTGTTCCCCAGCCATCTGTCCAAGCTGCACTTGAATTGGGTTATGGAGGAACTCTATTTCACATCGATGGGGAGCCCGTTTCATAGACAGGGTAGTCTCAGGTATATACCTGTCTCTCCAGCAGGTCCGATTTATACCACAGCCAAGGTTTAGGTCCTTAGAATGGGTAATTCTGGTGCTGTTTGTTTTCTGGATATGCTGGAGGTCCATCAGAGTGGGGGGTTTGACAATGCCTTATATGCCAGGCATAGATCTCTCATTAAAAGCCTGTAGGAGACAGAATACAGGGACAGGGCCTTGTGGCAGTCTGAATAGGACATTTTACTTGTGCACTGTATTCTTTTAATGAGGAACCTCTGTGGACGTTCCAACTGTTGGACATGACTGGTTAGGTATATACCAAAGGGGGCACTGTACTCAATGAAAGGTCTGATGAATACAGAAAATAGTGGAGCAATGACTTTTCCTTGGACTTAGATGCCATACCTTTGTTTAGAAGTTGTGCAACACAGAATGGATTTCCCCACTACTGTAGGCACGTGATGGTCAAAGGTTAGATTACTCTGTGTGTTTCCAAACGTTCCCGACAACTGGATCAACAATAAGGGGTGTGTAGTCAATATAATAGTTACCACAAGTAGATGACTTCCCAAAGGATACTACTGTGCATTTCTTGGCATTTTGTTTTAGTCCATGGCTCTGACACCAGTTGTTTGTCTGTGTCAGCACCTCCTGGAGAACATTTGTATCAGTGTGGGATTCAATGACAGCTCCTAATTTGCAATCATCTGCAAATTTAGTAAGCCAGAGACCACTGACATTGGCCTTGACTTCAGAGAAGTAAATGCCAAAAAGGAGCTGTCCAAGGACTGATCCCTGAGGGATTCCACTTGTGACTGACCTCTTTGTAGAAGTGGACTCCCCAAGTCTAACTTCCTGGGTCCCGTCTATGAGCCAACTGGCTACCCACCGTGTGACATACAAGTGTACCTAACCCTCAAGCTTGCCAACAATGCCCAAGTGGGGTAGTGTGTCAAATGCCCTGACGAGATCAAGGAAGGCAGTGTGAATCATTTTTCCCTCATCCATTTCTTTGGTTACCTTCTCAAAGATGTCTGCTAGGTTGAGAAGGCATTATCTGCCCTTGACTAATCCAAGCAGGGTTGGGTCCAATATCTGGAAGGTTTACTACATCTCTGTTGATCATTTCCATGACAATTCTTTCCATACATTTACATACGAGACAAGTGAGACATATAGGTCTGTAGTTTCCAGGGTCTGTAGATGGCCCATCTTTGTGCACAGCGACGACGGTTACTGTTCTCCATTTGTGATGCACAATGCCTGTTTGGAGGATGCAGTTAAATAGTAATTCCAGAGGCCCTGATAGGTCATGTTTCATGCTATTTAGAAGGAATCCTGGGATACTGTCTGGACTCACTGATTCAATACACTTGGGCTTAGACATAGCATTAAGGACCTGTTCCCTAGTGATAATAGGGAGGAGTTACAGTTGATGCCATTTCCTGAGGGAAGGTTGAGGGGGAGAGAGGGGTAAAGTTGGAACTGAATTTATCAACAAAGAGGTTTGCTACATCTTCTGGCTGGTTCCCTATTATTTAAGCGAACATTCAATACTGTGAACATCACTTTATCGACAGCTAAATGTTGAAAAGGCCAAATCCCAAAGAGGAGAACCAAAAAAAAATCACTGGGCTGTTTTCGGGACTTTACCATTTCCTCCACTGTGGTGCGATCTCAGAGTTGGTATATTTAAGTAGGGGGTGTCTGGCGGCGAAGCCCCCCCCCACTTTACTTTGTGTTTTTTGGGGAGGGGGTTGTTTTTTTTGGCGGACCAGTGATTTTTTTTCCCTAGGGGGGAAAAAAAACAAACACTTTTGCCGTTTGTTTGGGATTTGGCCTTTTCGACACTTTGCGGTCGATATAGAGGCGTTCGACATATTGTTAATTTTTGTAGAGTAATTCCAAAAGGAGATGCATGTCTTATTAAAATTATTGCTAAGAATTTTATAGATCTTTGATATTGTACAGGCACAGAGATGCCTGGATTTGTAAACACAAACTCCCTGGACCAGGTAGTCAATACACCAACTAGGGTTGCAACCATACTGGATTTATTTAATAGGGAAGCCTTCTGGCTCAGTACAGGTGACTCAATTTTCAATTAGCTCTGCACACAACTGTGTATTGCCTTTAAGGTTGAGGACATACATTTGGCCTTGGTAAACTTTAATTTGTCCTCTAGTTTGTTTAGTTTGATGAGAGTGCTTTTACCCTGCTGGGTGCTGCACCTCATCATTTTTTGCCGTGATTTTCTTCCTTCTGTTATACAGCCCATTGATTTTGTGATTCCACCACAGCAGCTTGTTTCTGAGTTAGTTTTGTACTTCTTCCTGGTGGGTACAGCTGCCTCTATGCAGCTATTAACATGCTTGTACAGGGTTTATGTGAACAGTTCTGCATAGGCAGCAGTGTTGTCATGGTTTATGGGAGCCTGAAATAGTCAGGTTATAACAATAGCAGAAGGTTAGCGTTAGAGTAGTTCCTGAACATTCCAGGTGTAGTTGGGGGTCCAAGTTTTATTTTTACTTCAAAGAAGACCATTTTGTGGTCTGATCTTACCAGGGAAGACATTACAGTACGGGGTGTGCAGTACTCTCCACATAAGTGACGACCAAATCCAGTATGGTTGCAACCCTAGTTGGTGTATTGACTACCTGGGTCCAGGGAGTTTGTGTTTACAAATCCAGAAATCTCTGTGCCTGTACAATATCAAAGATCTATAAAATTCTTAGCAATAAGTTTAATAAGACATATGTCTCCTTTATGCAGACGTTTCTAGTGAGGATAAAATATGTTTACGTAGTTAATTGTTTTACATGTTTTTTATATACTATATACACATCTATAAAATTATAAAACTATGATTTACATTAATATTAACTTCATCTCACTTAGTATTTCCATCACTTTTGCATTAGACATAATAGTATAATAGTTTTAGAATTACTAAATGGTAGTAGTTTTTAATTACATATTTATTTGTTTATGTAGATGGAAGTAGATCAATAGATCAATAGGTAAATAATGTTTATGAATGTATATATATGTGTATTTTTCTGTCATTTAAAGAAATTTTGAATATTATGTGCATTATTAAGCGCTCTTCCACTTTAAATGGATTTGGCGCCAAAGATACTATTTAAATCATTTGTATCGGTTGGCAAAATGTTCTGATGAAGCTTACGCTTGAGTGAGTGAAAGCGCTTAACTCTTTTGTTTTAATAAATGCAGTTTGCCATTTTTTACCGATCGTAGTGAGTGCACTTACTTTATCCAAGGACGGAGGCTGTGATATTGGATAGTGGAAGTGTTCTGGCGAGAGCGGAGGTTGACGTTTTTACCTCTGTTCTTGTTTTGGTTTATGGTGTGGATGGAACGCCATTCTTCTAGTTTAAACAGTCGATTATTATGGTGTCTGAACACAACATATCGTGTGCATCCTCGCCCATCAAGAGAGAAGAAATTAGGAAAAGTTCAGTCGGAAGTTTCCTTGCTCAGGGGCCATGTGAGCAAACTGTTATCTTTGCTTTCGTCCATTGGGGCTAATGTCAGTGGCATGGAGGTTCTGGTTCTACGAATTTACATAGTGGCTTCTTTACATCTAAAGGAACAGTGGAATCTGCACATATGCACAGAACTGGTGTTGTTGATGGAGAAAGGAGATCTAGGGACGGTTCGATAGTGGTGGCATCTTCTCCTGACATTCCCACTGGACAGGGAAATGGTCACATCAATACAGTAGACATTGACTTAACCGCATTTCACAAACAGGCAGAACCCAGTATCAGTAAGCTGGTTTCAACGGATTTCACATTTGATTTCTCTTTTGGTGATCAAAACGAAGAGGCCAAACGGACAGGTACTAAGCCTAAGAAAACGCAACTCATGGGAACTTATTTCAATGCCAATGTTAAAGACATTACTAACAAAGGTACTGTTCATTCTAATATTCATAATGGCATTGTCGGAAGTAGTAAACAGCAAGGGGTCAATAAGGAAGCACATTTAAAAAAATGTTTTTGATAACTATTGTGCTTTTGATAATGTTAATGCAGACAATGTTAATGAGCAGTTTAACCCTCACAATTTAAAGGGTACTTTGAAAGATTTAATTTACACATTGGGGAAGAAATGAAATGTTATAAATTCAATCAAATTAGATAATGCTCATTTGTCCAAATGTATTGATTCTAACATTGTACCTATGGGACTACTTTTTTCAAGACTCCTATGGGGGTCAAACTATCTAGTAGCAACAAAAGTGAATTTAATCAATTGCTTAACACATTTGGTATACAATTTATGAAATTATTGATTAAATGTAATGATGAAAAATTGTGTAGATATATGAAGGAAGTTGAACAGTTGAGATATTCTTGATTTAATGTTTGCGCAATGGGACAAATTGTATGTGAAACAATTTGAGGCAGCAGACTTAAAAACTAAAAAAGCATATGATAAGAAATGTAAAAAAAATCAAAAGAGATACAGAACAGTATAATAAGGGTAAGGGCTGATCAGTGGGGAGAGGGCAACCACTTAGATAGGCCTGATATGGAAAATCATAATTATTATACTGGTAAATCCTTTAAGGGCACTCATAACAATGTTAGAGCCAATAATTATGCAAAACAGCATAATTATAAGGGTAGTTCAAATTTTCATCAGGAATGGAAGTATGGAAAACATATGGATTGGAAAAGGGGAGGAAAATGGAGGAAGAAGTATTTTCATCATCAGGAAGAGGAAGAAGGGAGATATTGGTAGTGGATACTCAGAAAAGTTATACCGAACGGTCAGAAGTAGAAAAGGATATTGTTACTGATGGTGTAATCTCCATAATCAATTTTGTATATATAATTATACACAATTTCCCTTGGATAAAAAACACATTTCAATTTATTGTCCAAGGGAATGAAATATGTCCCTACCACATGTTTTAGATTAGTGGACTGTTTAAGTGAATTTAAAATATTCATTAGGAAACTCTATCTAGCAATGTTTTTTAAAGACAATAATGATAAATCTTTAAGACCAATGTTCTTAGGAAGAAAAGCACTTTTGTTCCAGTTATGCACCCCAATGTTCAGATTTATGACAGATTAGTTACACAACAGATTTATCAGATACAAAAAGAGTTTACAGGTAAAAAACAGAGAAGTAATCTCACGTTAGATGAGCAAAACACCTTGAAAGGATTGAGAGCTAATAATAACATACGAGTTATGAAACCCAATAAAGGTGGGGGTGTAGTTATTTATGATAGCATAGAATATAGTTCCAAAATGCATGAGATTGTACATGCTTCTGGAAACTATGAAATTGTTTCCATTAATGAAATAAATATTGCTTACAGATGGATTGATATGCATGTGGAAGAATTTTTATTGGACAGACGAATAACGGAAGACACTTACAATTTTTTGAGAGATGAACATCCTAAATTGGCTACACTAGTAGGTATACCAAAAATTCATAAAGATATTAGTAACCCACCTTTTCGGCCTATTATATCAGGCAGTAAGTCAAAGACCTTCCCATTAGATGTAGTAGCAGATACTATGCTTAAACACATGTATGGGAAGGTTAACCATATGGTCAAAGATTCGTGGGAGTTTTTAAAAAACTATCCTGTGGATGTTTGGAAATGTGGGTATTTATTTACATCTATTGATAGTGGATTTATTTTCCTGCATACCTAAAGAAGGATTGGAAGCCTTCACTAATAGTATTAGGAAATATAGTGACTTCGAATGGGACAAGGTTTGTTTAGTTCTAGAACTTATGTCCATAGTTCTAGATCACAATTATATATACTATGAAGGCGAGCATTTCAGACAAATCAAGGGCCTTGCAATGGGGGAAGCTTGTGCCCCCATTTTTGCCAATTTGGTGATGCTTGATTGGGAAGAGACTGTGGTTTTCAATTGTGAATACTACAAAAACATTAAATACTACTCACGCTTCCTAGATGACATCTGTATTTTGTGGGATGGTAACCAAGAGAGTTTGAATAATTTTTTGGACTTTTTGAACAGCAGCAGTGGGTTTCTAAAATTTACATCTACTAGTAGTAGTCATGGAGTAGCTCACTTAGATACTTTTATATTGAATGGTGAGGAAGGATTTAAATCTAGAATACACAGGAAAAATACATTTACCAATTCTTATTTGGAATATACCAGTAAACACCCCAAAAAAACTGATGTATAATATTTTTAAGGAACAGTGTCTTAGGGGCGTAAGGATGACTTCTGAACAGAAAGATATTATGGACGAACTAAGTTATATTACTGAACTATTCAAAGAGAGAGGATACAAAGGAAGAATGATGAAAGATGCGAAGGAATATGTCACCAAGGAATGGGGGAAAAATATGCCCCATTATTGGGAGCCAACATTAAGGGTGAGAACATTAATATCAATGGTAGGGAGACCAATAATGCTTATTGTAGGGCTTGTGTTTTGGAATATGGTCCACACACAAACAAAATAAAAAATATTTTAACAGCCAATTGGAATGTTTTGATGGTGGACCAATAAATTATAGCTATTTTAGGCCCCAAACCAACATTTGTATACAAGATGGGGAGAAATATCAAAACATATTTGGAAAGGGGCATAAGAGGTATAGGAACAGATAACATTAAAAAGCACACTACAAAATGTGGTGCTTGTAACCAATGTTATGTCATTAAATGAGGAAGGAGGAGTAGTTTTGGACAATGTTAATAGGACTAGATTGAGATTTAAACATGGCAACTGTAATTCGAAATTTGTCATTTATTTGGCAAAGTGTGAGGATTGTCCGGGATACTACACAGGGAAGACAGAGAGAAATTTTAAGAAACGTATATACGCTCACCTATATAGTATCAGAACGAAGGACATTAACAATGCCCTATATAGGTATATAGAAAAATTAGGGATAAAGCATAATTTTAAGTTTGCGATATTGGAAAATGCTGTCTTAGACCCTAGAGGTGGTGATCATAAAAATATTCTTGCATATAAGGAAGTATGGTGGCAGTTGTTAACGGATGCCACACCACCACCAGGGTTGAATGACAATATTTCAATAAAACCCCTACTCACTATTAGGCAGATTTATTTGATTATTGAACAATATTTTACATAGTGAGGATAGAATATGTTTAGGTAGTTAATTGTTTTACATGTTTAATATATACTACATACATGTCTATAAAATTATAAAACTACGAGTTACATTAATATTAACTTCATCTCACATAGTATTTCTATCACTTTTGAGTTAGACATAATAGTATAATAGTTTTATAATTACTAAATGGTAGTAGTTTTTAATTACATATTTATTTATGTAGATGGAAGTAGATCAATAGGTAGATAATGTTTATGAATATATATGTGCATTTTTCAGTCATTTAAAGAAATTTTGAATAGTATGTGTATTATTAAGTGCTCTTTCACTTTAAATGGATTTGGCGCCAAAGATACTATTTAAATCATTTGTATCGGTTGGCAAAATGTTCTGATGATGCTCATGCTTGAGTGAGTGGAAGCGCTTAACTCTTTTGTGTTAATAAATGCAGTTTGCCATTTTTTACCGATCGTGGTGAGTTCAATTACTTTATCCAAGAACGGAGGCTGTGATATTGGATAGTGGAAGTGTTCTGGCGTGAGTGGACGTTGGCATTCTTTTACCTCTGTTTTTGTTTTGGTTTATTGAGTTAGTCTAGAATATCTGGTTGCAATGTTTTAATGTCAATATGCTGTATACTATCTTTATGTAAATGTCTGTTTTACAGCTCATTAAGATCAGCTTGATTATTAGACAATTCTGTATAAGTGTTACCCTAACATTGATGATTTATGTTATGGATATCATATTTGGATGACTGAAACTTGATATTCCAAGTAGCTTGTATGTATATTTTCTGTGTCATTCTTTTCTTGTATTTAAATATAAGTGAAATGCAATAAAAATTATATCTGAAAAAAAAAATGGATCAATGTGATTTTCTGAAGAGGAGGCAAACATTTGACATTAACAGAACATTGACCATCCAGAGTGAAGCAGAATGTAAAAAAAATACCATTATTGTTGGTGGGTCTTGATGTAGAAAGTATTTGATAGAGTTAAGTTGGGACTTTATGAGCAGGGCAATGGAAGCATTTGAATTTCCTGAAAACATTATATATGAGGATAAGCAAGGGATCTGAGGCAAAAATCAAAGTGGGTGGGGCCCTCTCTGACAATTTCTGCTTGAACAGAGAAACCAGGTAGGGGTATCCTCTTTCTCCATTATTTGCATTATATTTAGAACAACTGGCTAAGAAAACAAGGGACTCGGAAATTTAAGGATAAAATTGGTATGGTAGTAAAGAAAAGCTGGCTCTATTTGCAGATATTATTTTATGCCTGACAAAACCCAGAAAGAGACATTACAGTGTTGTGGAACATTTTGAGATAGTTGCAAATCTTTTCCGGATACAAAATTAATGAAGTTAAAACAAAGGTAATAGCAGTAAATTATGTACAGACATATGAATTGGTTCAGCAATATCCATATTTATGGGGACACGATAAAATGAAGTATTTATGAGACTGGATTAAAAATGATTCTGGTGTGGCAGTTAAGGGGAAGAGACTAAAAAGGTAGTACAAAAACTGAGAAAATGGAAGCTTTGTTATATGGATTCGTAAGATACAAGCAGTTAAATGTTATTAGTCTCATTAGTCTTGAACACAGGTCAGGCATATTTTTATCAACCAGAGAAGTTGTGGACAGCAATTAATAAAGAGCTGAGGAGGGGAAGACGCAAGAGTCAAGTGGGATAAGTGGATTCTTACAGTAGGACAGGGCAGATTGGGATTACTTGATTTGAATGGGTATTTCAGAGCTACAAGGTTAAGGCTCCCATACATAGCACAAGTAAAAAAATGTAATTCAAAGTGGAAAGGAATGACTATGACTGGGATTTTGGATGTAGGCCTTTAAGGAGAACAATAATAATCATACAGAGTATTATTATATCTATAAAGTAGCAGAAAGTATCCAAAGAACTAAGCCAGCACTGGAATGGAGAAAATATTTTGCTGATAGAGATGACTGCAGTTAGGGATACAGACAATAGGCAAGAGGGGTCTGGAATTTACTGGAGAAAACGGGCAAAGGATCCAATGTACTGGGAACAAATAACTAGAGGCAACGATGACAAAATGGGATGATGCCAAGAATTTATTTGGACTGCAGGTTAGAGATTGCCTTCCCTATCAAGGACTGATGTAAGAGTATAGGCAAAGAGAAAGAAATGGGAGGGGGGTCCTAAAGGAAAGACCAGCATTGGTAGAGTTTTAAGTAGAATCTAGAACAGAAGCTGCCATTAAAAAAAGAATAATTAGTATAGCATACAAAATATTGCATGACTACGAGAATCAATCAGAGGAGGTTAGAAAATATTGGGAAGAAAGATTGAATAAGCAATTCACAAAAACAATGGGAGGAGATATATATATATATATATATACACACACACACACACACACACACACACACACACACACACACACACACACACACACGTCTCCCAAATATGCAACAAAATCTAGAAGATTTATGATTTTTACTTGGAAATGTCTACCGGAGGAAAAATTCGAGTCTACTTGGGTGTAAGAATGTCTATATAGACAGCAAATGATTAAGGTGTGACAGGAAAGAAAGAGGTAACTGGGAACTTATTTTCTGGGAGTGTGGTGAGTTGGTGGACTTTAAGGAGTCCCTGTGAGATGCACTGTCGGAGATGCTAGGTGGACAGATTGGTGTGACGACAGATAATTTTTCTGAGCTACAATACAAAATCGGAATTGCCTAGACATGCTAAGGCCTTGTTGTATTTAATTATGGTGGCTGCCAAAAAAGCAACTACTAGAAAATGGAAATCAACATTTAAACTGACTATACTAGAAGTAGTGAAAAGAGGAAAAGAAATACAACAACTGGGATCATTAGAAAAGGGTTGGAGCAAACTACAAAGGAAAAAATGGGAATTGTGGGAACAATACATACAGGGGAGGAATGAGGTTTAAAAGAAGGCAGGACTTAAATAAGCTAAGTAATATTTGACTGAAAATTATTGGGTAGATTATAAGTGATATATAATGTTTGCAACTGGGGCGTATCAGTATGGTTTGTGATGTAAAATGCTTGCAACTAGGATTGGGTCAGTGTGGTTTGTTTTAATTTATATAAATGCATGATTGCCTATGTTGTAAGTGATGGTTTAATAAAGATGCTTAGTGTTTAAAAAAAAAGGGAAGGAAGGAATTGAATAATTTATGTAATGTTGCTTAGGTTATATGATATATAGCAATATAAGTGATGTATAATGTTTGTAAACAAGAACTTGTTAATACTGTTTGATTACTTTTATATATCAATTAGGCTATATCACAAGTGATAATTCAATAAAGGTGTTAAAATGAAAAAAACAGACTACAGAAAGTCAATAAAACCCAAACAGTTAAGTTTGATAAAACAAATGAACAAAGTAATTAGGACTGTCCACAAAGACACATGCAATAACAGAAGTAAACTGGATATATTACTGTGCAGCTAAATTAATAAGACAGCAAGTTTACCAGAAAAGCACAGGGTAGCAAGTGAAATGAAGGGGAGAAATCTAATGCCATCATGGAAATATCGAACACAGAAAATGATATAGCAATTAACATGTGTCACTGTTAGAAGACTACAGAAGAGGGAGGAGATCAGCAAAAATACTGAAAGATAGACTTGATAAAAGCAATGCGCAGTATCAGAACAGATCAGGATCTATCATGCACTATCGCAATTAATAAATTGCGAATATCAGCACAAGCAGAAAAACTTAGAAGATATGCAGATAAATATAAAGGAAAAGTATAAAATAAGCAATTTACTGATGACCCAAAATAATTTCTATAGAGAACTGGGAAACTAGGGAAAAGGAATTGAAACACCACCAAAAAAAGAAGGAATGGATATATTTTGGAGAAATATCTATGAAGATCCTGTGGAACAAAGATGCTGAATGGATAGAAGTAAAAAAAAAAAGAATAAGAAGTTCAAATGTACAGGATATGAAGTGCAATGAAATAAAGGCCAGAGAGATTTAAACAAAAGTTAAGAAAAGCTCCTAACTGGAAAACCCCAGGCCTAGATGTAGTACTAACTTCTGGCTAAAAGTATTAACATCTTTACATGAAGATTTAGCTGAGTAAGTACTATGCATATGTACCAGCCTGAACAGACACCTGCCTGGTTAACAGGAATAAAGAATACTTCTACTTAAGAGCAAACTTGCAAAGCTATTCTAAAAACTACAAACCAATACGGTAGAAAGTAGAT
This sequence comes from Protopterus annectens, assembly GCF_019279795.1. Lineage (NCBI taxonomy): Eukaryota > Metazoa > Chordata > Ceratodontiformes > Protopteridae > Protopterus > Protopterus annectens. The sequence continues at coordinate 1,704,677,617 of NC_056732.1, forward strand.
TATCCGAAATGTCAATTATCCGAACGCAGCCTTCCAAAGTATTCCAAACCATGAAGTCTGAATATGTAAACATTAAACATATTCACTTAAGTGTTTTTTGAGCTTGTACCACAATAATATACTATACCGTTTTGCACTTGCAGTATATTTGTTTCATTCTTGTTTAATGTTAATCAAAAACATTTTTAGAAATTCTTTATCCAGTTCAATTGTATGTTTGATTATCCAAACTACTTTAGGTCCCAATTAGTTCAGATAAATCGACTCTTTACTGTAACCTGCCTTCCACAGACATATAAACTACACACAGAACAGAGTTTATAATCATTTAGAAGAAAAATAATTTATGGCAATAGAACAAAAGGGTAATAAAAGGAAGTCATACGCAACTAAGATCATTTGTTGTTAAAGCTATAATGGAAAACTGTAAAAAAGGGGAAGAATCTAACTATAGCATGGACAGACTACAAAAAGCATTTGACAGTATATGCCACATTCATGGACAGAGTGCTTAAAACATATCACACACCTTACACTGATAGATTACATTACAGCGACCATGAAACAGTGGCAAACCACTTTGCAGTTAAGCCATGATAAAGGACAAATTATTATTACAGTCTAAAAGACCGTAAACTAGGTTTTCAATTTGTATCTAATACTAATGTAACTTGTAGCTTTTCTCCCCGGGCCTCCGGTGAAAATGGACATATACCCAGTCGGACTATCCCGGTAAACAAATCTACAATAAATAAAATAAAATATTCCAGGGGAATATTCCAAGGTGACTGTCACAGCTGCTTTTTTGTTGCCCTTAACTCATTAAGCTGTCCACTTAACAGATGAGGTCATGGCTACGATTTGGCTCCCAGAAAACAAAAGTGTAAAGATTTCTCACCTTCTTTTTGTAGAGGATTTAATACTGTATAGTGCATCACATGAGGAACTGAAAGCACAACTAAAAGCGGTCAAAACTTTTTCAGATGATATAAGAATGTCATTTGGTCCAGATAAATGTACAAAAACAGCCTTTGAAGTAGGAAACCTGCAACACCAAGAAAACCTCAATTTGGGACAGGAATGTGATATATAAAGGAACTTGAATAAGACAGAGTACACAAATATTTGGGAACTGATGAAGGATCAACAATAAAACATGAAGAAATGCTAATAAAACTTTGTACAGAATATTTTAGAAGACTTACATTTTGAAAACTGCATTGACATCTAGGAACAACATCCAAGATATAAACCAATTTACTCTTCCTGTCCTAAACTTACGGTTTTGGAGCGACTGACTGGCTCCAAAAAGTGTTGGATAAGCTGGACAGGAAAAGAAGGATGCTTCATGCTCAAATGATTTACAAAAATCAGTGCATACCAAGGCTACATATTTCCAGTTCTGAAGAAGGTATGGGCCTCCTCGAAATTGATTACCCGTACAGATCTGCAATCATGGAACTGCATACAGAGTTGTTGACCTCAGGACCCAAACTTAGTGAAAGTTTTGAAACATGAGGAGAGTAAGTCTAAGATGACTTCCCTGCTTAGTTTAGCAGAAGCATAACAGCATCAAGCAGGAATGGAAATCAAACCAGAAGTAGATAAAAATTGGTTAGCAACTGAATGTGCCAAAAAACAAGAATATAAAGTGAAGGATCAGATGAGAAGGCAAGCAATGTGGAAAATGCATAAATATAGTTGCAGGTATAGAAAACTCTTAGAACAACCTCATGTTGATCAGGATCGACACAGGAAAGGTTAAGGAGAGGCGAATTTAAATCAAAAGGCGAAAGGTTAATATTCATGCCCCAAGATAGTGGACTATATACACACAGATTTACAAAGTCCACTGAAAATGTGCGAGAAAAAGACAAATGTAGGTTTTGCAAAAACAAATTGGAGACAGTTGCACACCATGTTGCTGGTTGTGATGTACTAATGGCAGAAGGACTGCATACTGAAAGCCATGATAATGTGGCAAAAAACTGTTGCATTGGGGATGGTGTAAACATTATAATACTGAAGTAGCTGAAAAACACTAGAAACATAAGTCACAAAGTATTATAGAAAATAATGGTTTATATCACGTGATCATCCATTATCAACAGTTCAAAAAACAGTTGTGAGAAAACCAGATATAGCAGCCCATGAAAAGACAAAAGTAGCACTGATCATTGAAATTGCTATACCCAGTGACTACAGTGTCTTATGTACACATAGAGAGAGAGAGTCGAAATTTCAGGATTTGCAGACACAAGGGCAATGTGGAAGAAATATATACAGACAGTTCCAGTAGTAGTAGGAGCAACTGGTCTTATAAACAAGAATTTACAATCGTACTTAAGATATATTACAGATGGATTCCTATTACAAGAACGAAAGTTCACTACTTCGAACTTGTAATAGGAAGCCTTACTTCTGCAAAAATTCACTTTAACGAAAGTGAACTTTTGCATAAGTGCACTTCACCGAAAACAACGCAGCACAGTGGAGGACATAAACAAGCTATGTCCTCCACTATGGTGCGATAGTCACGGACCTTAGGGTTAAGGGTACGGGTTAGGGTAAGGGGATAGTTAGTAAAGCTATCCCCTTACCCTAACCCATGCCCTAACCCTAAGGTTCGTAACTATCGCAACATAGTGGAGGACATTGCTAACAAAACATTTTGCAGAACAAAAACAGGAAGTTGGCGCTTCTGGGTCTTGATGCACAGAAGGCATTTGAGAGAGTTCAGTGAATATTATTTGGCGGTATTAAGTTTAAAATATCAAAAAAATTGGTAACTGAAAAAATGTTACAAAAATGCTACTGTGTAGATAAAGATCAATGCCAAAGTAGTTACATTGTTGGAAATACAATGGGATACAAAACAGGTTTGCTCCCCCACACACAATTATTACCTACTCTACATTTGCAGCCACTTGCACAGAAGCCAGTCAAATATACAAGGATGTACCTGGGTAGGCAGCCAGGAAAAGCTTGCCTTGTTTGCAAAGGCTATTATTGTACCCCATTACCAACCTGGAAGTGGGCAGTGCAAAGGCTATTACTGTACCCCATACCAACCTGGAGGTGGGCAGTGCAAAGGCTATTACTGTACCCCATACCAACCTGGAGGTGGGTAGTGCAAAGGCTATTACTGTACCCCATACCAACCTGGAGGTGGGCAGTGCAAAGGCTATTACTGTACCCCATACCAACCTGGAGGTGGGCAGTGCAAAGGCTATTACTGTACCCCATACCAACCTGGAGGTGGGCAGTGCAAAGGCTATTACTGTACACCATACCAACCTGGAGGTGGGCAGTGCAAAGGCTATTACTGTACACCATACCAACCTGGAGGTGGGCAGTGCAAAGGCTATTACTGTACACCATACCAACCTGGAGGTGGGCAGTGCAAAGGCTATTACTGTACACCATACCAACCTGGAGGTGGGCAGTGCAAAGGCTATTACTGTACACCATACCAACCTGGAGTTGGACAGTGCAAAGGCTATTACTGTACCCCATACCAACCTGGAGGTGGGCAGTGCAAAGGCTATTACTGTACCCCATACCAACCTGGAGGTGGGCAGTGCAAAGGCTATTACTGTACGCCATACCAACCTGGAAGTGGACAGTGACCTTGTTTGCAAAGGATATTACTGTATACCATACCAACCTGGATGTGGACAGTGACTTTTTTTTTTGACATCATAAAATAATTTACTAGTGTTTCAGTATATAAATTAATTTATATCCTGATGATTATATATCTGTGAATTTATTTTACTCTCTATTATTAAAATAGTTTTTTGACATTGTATTATTGCTTCCATTTAAACCTTTTCTGTAAAATTTTTGAAGCCTGTTTATTGCTTCTGTAAACTTCATTGTACAATTAGTGGAGCTTTTCTCCTCGGGCCTCCACTGAAAAAGGGCAATCGGCTCAGTCGGACAAACTTGGTCAACAAATGTAAAATAAAATAAATAATAAAATTAACACCAAGAAAACACCAACTTGAGGGGGTAACTCAATGTTACCCTCAACTCTGGGGTCATTATCAGTTAAAATATTTAAACAAATATAAAAGCATAGGGATCGCCAGAGAGTGCCTGGGAGGAAATAAGTAAAATAAGTGAGAACCTGAACAGATGGAAACTACATTTTTATGATTTAGATCAGAGGATTCAAGCAGTAAAAGTGTACATAGTGCCATTAAGACTACATAGCACAGTTCTTCATATATGACCCAGATGCAAAATTATGAAAAAAGGTATAGTTTCATATGGGGATGATAAACAGAGGGTGGTCTGGAAGAAAATGATTCTGTTTCTGGAGGGGGGTGGGGGGGCATCTCAGAGTTCATTTGTATGAATACTTTCTGGCAATACAGTGTAAAATACATCACCTTAACAGCTGAATAGAACAGAACACTTCTTTTGTAACAGGACAAGAGTAAATGGATGAAGTTACTGACAATCCAGGCTCCAGTAATAGATAAAACATGTCAGGACAGAGAACTTTTAGCAATACACACAAATCTAGTTTAACTCTTAAGACAAAGACCCTACAGGAAGTGGAAATTTGAACTCTGGCCAATACAATTGATGGAAATTCCGATTCAATTAGCAGTGGAACACTAAGAAATGTAGGTACAAAGTACCTTTCTGGGAACCGTTTATAGAGGACAAGATAATACCCTTGAACAAAGTGAAAGAGAAATGCAACATTAATGCAGTGTCACAAATCAAGTATAAAGGACTCTAATATAAGATAACACAGACTGGAAGATGGCGTCGCCTTGTGGCCTCGCTGGCTCCCACTGTGCACTTTTTGTTTTGTTGTGTACCTTCGTGGATTGTTAACCCGGTGGTATAGAATCACTGATAATAGGAATCTTATGAAGTGGAAATGAAAAGTAGAGAATATATGTCTAATCTTAGTAGCCCACCCAAGGGAACACAAAGGCTTTAATCACTCTTATTTTGCCAACAGCAAAAAAAAAAAAAAAAAAAAAAGGAATAACCAAAAAAATGGAACTGTGTGGACCCTCCTTTAGATGAGGATCTTGTACTTCTTCTGGAAGACGTTAAAAAGAGAGAACTAGGAGTGAGAGACTCCCCTCCCATAGTAGGTTGCCTAAAAAGAATTGGGAAAGAGCATGGGGAAAAGGGGGGACCCTTAGTTTAAAGAGGCAGGCCCAGCAATAACTAAATTGGTGTTATTAAAGGAACAAGACGATGATGTAGATTTGAGCCATAAGGATGATATACATTGGAGGTGATGAGTAAAACATTACAAAAAAGAAAAAATATGGGAAAACTGATATGGCTAACACACTTCTAACCTCCAGTATTGGGTAGATCTCAATAAAGTATATTAATGATAAATGCTGGTTAAAACTTCTTAAGACTGTACGAGAACTACAACTGAATGGGGGGGGGGGGGGGGCGGCAGCATTTCTCAGGGGTAGATCCTGCCTAATGAATATGGTTAACTTCTTCAAAAGGGTAACACAGGCTGTTCACAGCAGTTATACTGTCCGGATAGTGTACCTTGACCTGGAGAAGGCATCTGACACCATACCCTATGCTAACAGAGATACTAAGCTTAATGCATTATACACAAATCCTTATGTGGTAATACAGACAGCAAACTGGCTACAAGACAGAACCCAAACTACATGAGTCACAGATGTCACACAGAGTATGAAAGTGACCAGTGGTGTCAGGCAGGGGCTCAGTGCAGAGACCTCTTTTGTTCAGCATTTACTTTTCTGATGTCCAGGCCATGAACAAAAATCTCTAATGAAGTTTGCAGACTATAAACTGGGAATTAATGCCAAGTTCCTCCTCTGAATCCCAAGCCCTTCAGCAAGAACTTACACTTGTAAAAAAAAATGTTGAAACAACAGTGGCCACAAATTAAATGCTAAGAAGTGTAACACTGTCCCATTTGGACACCTCCCCCAGCATAGGACACAGACTACTCCAAATTGGGACTGTTAAAAACCTTGGGACAATTGCCTCTCCTTTGATTATCATGTAAATATGCCAGTAAGAACACTTGGTACAGCTAACTGCCAAAGGAACATCATTCAGATGCAGAGAGGTCACTGTTCGCTTATATTCAGCGCTGATTAGTCCAGAGATGCACCTCACTAGATACAAACAATTAATTTCTATATAAAATAGAGAGCTTGCAGTAAAGGTTTTCACCTGTCGAAGGCTCTGCCCCTCTCCCAATAACAAACAACTTCAAGGTAAATAGATAATTTTCAGATAGCAGCTTTGGGCTCAGACAGTTGCATCAAACTGGGATTTAAAGAGCCTTTCTTCTTGGAACCATGCAAATGTCTAGCTGCAGACAAAATGAAAATACGGAATGGAGAATAGATAAACTCTGCTGAACAGAAGATATGCTGTCTTGGGAGTTTTTCAGATTAACAAAGGATTTTGCAAGAACATTTGAAAACAATGGCTGATATTACGAAAGGGAGTATGACAATTCAGAGAGAAGTATCCATTCTGAAGTTCTGTACTGTAACAATTTCAATTCAATAAAAATATTCAAACAAAAACATGGCTAGGGATCAACTCTTGGTAACAACTTCATTTTTCCATAAAGAAACATTATCAGTTTAAAAGAAAGAGCAAAACAATTTAAGACTTTGTTGATAGTTTTTTTCTTCACCAGTTTAAATGTTGCACCTACAATCAAACTGTACATCTTTTCAGTATTTTTCTCCGAGTCAACAATGCATATTATGAAATACAGAACAGTTCCTTCTTAGAGATGCTTAGTTCTTACTGTTAGTACCCTCTACAAAGTAACAGTCAGAAACAAAAAAAATCACTGAAGCTGTTGGCTAAAGAAAACCAATGACAAGAGATCATTTTCAAAAAAAAAACTGAAAGCAGATTCATAATAACTGTATTGGCAAGAGTCCTTGCCAATAAAAATATTAGTACAGCTACATTAAATGAACTTTACAAATCTGCATGGTTAATAAGTAGTTTTAGCAATTTGTCTGAATCAGGTTAAATGACATAACTAAAATTGTTTCAATATAAGAAATACATATGCACTAAAATAAACTGGCCAGGGAGAAAGAACAAAAATGATCTGGTTTGTAAAGCCAGATGCCATGAAAATCATGGCGAAGGCAAATCTAGGCAGTGCGCTAGGAGGGCAGAGATTTGCCTACATGCCTTACATAACAAAAACATCTAACATCCTCACATTAATTCTCATATAATGCTCAGGTTTCTGAATTTCTGACAGTCTGCACAGTGAAAATGGAAAAGCCAACCAGATAAAATCCTATTACTACCATATTCAGCTATTTTGTTCTAGTCACCTGCATGTGATCTGTTAGGCATAGCTACCTTTTGACCAACTCCTATACCACCCTTCTGTCCTAAGTCTATTGCTCTCTAGGCATGAAATACGTATTTATATCAACTAGCTTTTTATTTTACACAAAATATAAAGTTTAATCTGTACACAGAGGAACTAATTCTAAATTAATGAACACGCAGCTCCAGCAGACCAAACTCCATGCATGCAAAAGCAGGACACTGATACCAAGGGTCAGCCAATTTCTCACTTAATCATAGGAGCAATGTGGACACACTTCTCAAAGCTTAACACTAGATAGTACCTCAGAAAACAAACTACAAACCACGGGCAGTAAAGGTTCTGTAACTTGAAGAACATTAAGGGAAGCAGTATGTGTTGCTACATGTACATGCATATCTGTCTCTATCCATTACCTATGTCTGGAAGGTTGACCTGGTTGGCATTGACATCACATGATGGCTGTACACTCTGGAAGATATTCTCATTTTTTCTACAGAGTTTTCTTTCAAAGTTGAGGCTGTTCTGGTTATCAAACTCATCCAAAGAGACCTAAAATAGAAGACAATTACTGAAGGAACAAGCAGTCTATAAAAAACAAGTGGGTAGGAAAATTCTAAGTCACTCCTGCAAACCCTGCACTTGACACTAACTTACTCTATAAGAAGTTTTACCTTTGGCACTCATCATAAGCAGCTGCATCACATATACCATTAGCCAGGGATTTGCAACAGATATTTCAAACAAGTCTCATCTGAGGTTATCACAGATTTCACTAACATAACATACTGGCTATGGATCCCTAATCAGATGACTTGAGCTTTCAGAACTCAAAATTCATATGGTCAGGACCATACAATCGAGTTTTTGAAAACTCGAAGGTTTTGAATGGAGACTGCGGTACAGTGCGGATCGGGAATTTTACTCTTTTCCTCACTGTAGTGAGATCTGGAGTTGACTTATAAAATTTGCAAGGGTTTTCATAAGCTCTATCATATGGTCCCAACCATATGAATTTCGAGTTTCTGAAAACTATCACCTGAGAGCATCCACAGCCAGGGATCCCAATCATCAAATTCTTACCATAATGCATAGTATGGACACACACACACCCACACACCCACACACCCACACACCACACACACAGCAGCAAATTTGCCAGCATGTGGTTTTGGAAGGGACAAGGAAATTAGAAAACTCAAAGACATGCGAAGAACACACACGACTTCAAAAGACAATGACTGGAAGTCAGGATTGAACCTGAGCACCAGACTATGGGAGCTGCTCTTTGGTAGGATCTTGTGCCTGGGCCACCAAGCAGTCACTTGTATTTGCAAAGATGGGAAGAATCTAAAATTAATTTAAGTGCCATCTTCTTACTCTGGGACTAGAAATCAGATAATACTTTCCCTAAAACTTCCCTGAATAACACCTTGACAAACAAGCTTTGCCCTGATTAGCAAAGCTTTGATGCAACTGGAATAGCAAGACAAGTGGGCTTTAACAGAACTTCACACTGTAACTTGACTTAAAAACCCTCCTCAAAACAATGACCTACAGAAATTGTGTTCTAAATGCTAGGGTAATGAGACATCTCTGCTTCCAAAAAGTGGTTGAAATGGTCTGCCTAAATTACAGTCCCCCCCCCCCCATTTTCTCAGTTCAAATAATTTAGAAGGATGGTGTTTTTCAGTGGATTTAAAAACAAAAGGATGAGAGCTCTATCTGTGCACTTCCTCTATGCTTGCCAAAGGAGTCTTCCTCTTTGGCACAGATCCATGAAGGTAAAGTACAGCTTTGTTAAAAATTGAACATAACTGTACACACTCTGGTATATTCACTGTTACAGTACTGACTCTCTGTATTACTGACTCTTAGTATTCCTGCCTGCAGAAGCCTGCCAACCCATCTTCTTGACCTCACTACCTTTTACCTCCTCTTGGCCTGGGGGGCTCCCAGCCATTCAGCTGCTAGATTGCTGATGCTATAAATGGAACTCTGCTAGTATCGTCTGTTCTTTCTTGCTCCAGCTAGAGGAGCCCACAGGCATGCCAGATCACAGCCAAGCTCAAAAGAACCAGTCCCCTTGGGGTACAAACCCAAAAAGAAGAGCTCAAAGCTGCAACTCCAGAATGCTGTTAAACCATGACATGGGGACATGATTAAAGGGTCAAACAAGATGGACAAATGGTGATATGGATACATGGCCAAGACCAAGTGTATTAACAAGTGAATAGTAGGTGGCCCTGGAAAAAAGGCAAGTAACAGGTCCTGCACAATGGCCACAGCAAAGTCTGCCCTGGCAGCACTGCTCATGATACAGTGTCCACAAGTTTACAGATGCTTACTAGGCATGCAGTCTGTGAGGTCACTGAAGAAAATAGCACAATTCCCCAATTGCCCTGGAGCACTGCCTGGTTAGATTTACTCAAAGTCATACAGTAAGCAAATGGAGGCCAAGGCAATCAAACCCTGAATTACAGGAAGCAGCTCATAAAACCTCAATCACACTCGCTGCTAGGTGATTTGGAAAAAAAGTGTTCTCAAGACAAAACCGCTGCTTCCAAAATAGATTCGGAAAAGCAGTAGTAGCTGCAGTGGCCCTTGTACAATCTTTTTCTTCCTCTTCAGATTCTTTTGGCTGCTCCCTGGAACTGTATAACCATGAAAGCAGTGACAGAAGCAGATGCAACATGCTATCCATTTTAATATGGTCCGTTTGCTAACCGACTTGCTTCTCCAAGTCGACAGCAAGAGGACTGCACAAGACTTTTGATGTGCTTTGTTCTGTGCAAGTAAAATCTCACCTTATGTAATCAGTGTAGGATCCTCTTTCCCTTATTCTGAAACAATTACAAAAACTATGAAAGAATAGCCTTTTGAGCTACTGGAGTTGAGCTAAAACACCAAGAAGTAGAAGTAAAAAATATTTGTAAGAAATACTTGTAAATTAAAAGCCAACCAGTAGTAAAAAATTTTGTTGCAATCAAAACTTCTTCACTTTTGAGAATAAAAACAGCTTCATGATCTTTGTACCAAAAACAAATCTTGTTGCGATTAAAAATGGTTTCATTTCTTAGTAGCAAAACAAATCGAGTGAAATTTATATTAATCAGGTAAGCACTGTGCTTATGTAAAGAAACAAAAAATAAATCTTGTACTTATACATATTACAAAAACATTTTTACTACTCTTTGGCATTTAATTTACAAATATTTCTTACTACTACTGCTTGATGTTTTAGCTTCGCTCAAAAGACTATTCTTTCATCTTTTTTCTGGGTCTATATTAAATTGTCAACAGCTCACAATGTCGAGACTGAAATGTTCAACACCAAAATGTCGAACTACGAAAATAGCGAACGGCCATATAAGCAATTTCTTTATAACAGAAAGAAAATCGGTTGGCCATTCCCTGACACCTGCCCTTTCACTGAGTGCAGTGCGGTCTCAGAGTTAGAATATTTAGTTGGGGGGTGTGAAGCCCCCATATATGTGTGCCGTTGTTTGGCCAACCAATTTCTATGTCCGTTTGCTATTTTCGTAGTTCGAAATTTTGGTGATGAACATTTCAGAGTCGACATTGTGAACTGTCGACAATTTAATATAGACCCTTTGTCTAGTTGTTTTGACCGAACAGCTGGACCCTGTCCACTATTTGATGGTTTAAGCTAGCTAAACTTCAGGCTGTTCACAGTCTTCACTTTTAAGCTTACTCAGAAACAGAAATAACAGCCTAGTTCAAGTATAACTATATGTCAGCCCCTTAGATATGAACCTTTCTTTGAGGATGACTTGAGTCACCCTAAAGATCAAAAGGGATGCGTATACATTATGGCTTGCAATTCTGAACTTCCAGTTTGGAATTTGTCGCAAACAAATGCAGTTGTCCCTAAGACAGAAGACACAAGGAGCTGTCCCAAAAGGATGCAATGTGAACTTTTTAGATCCCCATGATGGTGTGATTTCTCTTTTGGGCGTAGGAGGCTGTGCACATTTTACAGACTCTGAACAAGCAAAAAAAAAACAGGAAATGCAATAACTTGGAAAGGAAAATTCCTAACATACAAAAAGTGAACGCTGAACAACAAAGAAATTAGACAAGAGTGAAATTATTAAAACAATAATGACAAAATATCAATCAGTTTTAACACTAAGTGAATACAGTTTAAAAAAAAATCACACAGTTATGCAAGGACTTCAAAAATCTATACAGATTAGCTAACAGAAGTAAGATGTTAAGCAAAAGGGTACAAATTAATAATATCTGAAATCCTCACACTAATCAGCTTATTTCAGATGTAGAGGAAATGCTTAATATTTAAAAAAAAAATCCATGAGGATTTTAATAAAGATAAAAATAAACATCCTGAGTACAAAATTAACAAGTATTTAAAAAAAACTGTTACTATTAATGTCCATTTAATATCTCTGTTGAATAAGCTCATTACTATAATAGAAATTAAAGAAGCTTTAATGGTAAAGCTCAAGGGTATGGTGATTTAAGTATGGAACTATATGGTCTGCTTCTGTTAAATATTTTAGAATTACAGAGTGACAGTTTCAGGATAATTCAGAGTGGCAAAAATTCCTCCCTCATAGAAATTTTCTGTAATCTCACCTACATGTAAACAAGGAAAGGATAACAACTTAGTTTCTTCATACAGACCTATTTCATTATAATATGCAGACTATAAAATATTCACTTCCATCTTCACTACAAATCTACTGTATGTCTTAAAGATCAAACAGGATTTATAATCAATAGATTAACATATAATATAAAATGGGTAGTAACCATCTTAGATTTAGGGAAATGAATGAACAAGAAATTGTCCTTAACAGCTTAGATGCCAAGAGAGCTTTTGAATCTGTACACTGGAACTACTAGTTTAAAACTTTAGACATGTTTGCATTTCCACAACAAATTACTGGATTAAAAATCTATATAGAGACTCCAAAGCATATGTTAAAAACTGGATCTTCTATGTCTCAAGGATTCATTTTAACCAAGGGCACAAAGCAAAGGTGTACCTTGTCCCCTCCATTACTTGCATTAGTTATTGAACCCTTAACAAACAGTACAAGAAGCAATAAAAAATGATGGATGCTCAATTAACAAGTATTATTAATGTAAAAATACAGCTTTTTGCTGCTGATATTTTACCAACTGTAGGAGATTTAAATTATTCAACTAAAGAAATAGTGGAGGAAATTGACAAGTTCCAAGAAGTATCATTGCTGAAATTTAATAAAACTGAAACTATAGTGTTAAATCAATTATTAGACAGTAAGTTTAAAGATAAACATAAATATGATTGGGAAGGAAAAGAACTAAAACGTTTAGAAATAAAAATCTATTGATGTGCATAAAATTAATAAAAATTTTGAAAAAATAACTGAAGTGTTCCTTATTTAAAAGAATGGAATGAATATTTGTTTAATACTTTCAATGATAGATTAATACTTATTAAAATGATTACATTCCCCAATATTATGTACATAATGCATTCAGCAGCTTTAATACCAGACAAAAAACTTTTAAAGAAAATGGAAAAAATGTTAACTTCATTATGGTGTCCTAAAACGAAAAGAAATGCTTATAGAAATCATATAAGATTATGGAAGTATGGTGGTATTAAGCTACTCGGATACAGATCACTATTCTATTGCTGCAAATTTTAGTTCTGTTACACCCAGGATAGACGTAACTTATACTAGTCAATGGAAAACCATTCAGGAGCAGATTTTACTAAATTCTTAAGTTTATCAAATATTAAAAATATGTAACAATCCTTTCATCTGATTAATAACAAAATTACCTTAGAAAGAAATTCATTATAATCTTTAGACTGGCTATATGAAATCAGTTCTTAAAACGGTTAAAAAACAGGTTTTAAAAACACCACTAATATCAAAATGGAAAGGTTTGTGCTTTCCCACTGCACACACCTCTAGATTTAAGGGAAGTCAGAAAGTACAGTTGTGTATACTTACCATAAATGTAGATGTTCAAGTGTAGATGTTCAAGTGTATTCACTGTTGCAGTCATTACATTTGGGTTATCTGCTTGCAGTAGCCCTCAGTCGGCCTGATTAACAAAGTCTAGGGTCTTACGTTGGTTGCGGTCTCTTCTTCCGTGACGTCAGGTCATCAGGGGTATAAAACATGCAGCCAACATCATTACATCAGTTTTTCTTGCCCCAGATGTCAGGTGCCCCCTAATGGGAAGCAATTGAATCTATAAATATACAAGGTTATACCACAAACAAAAAAGCAAATACACCAAAAACCTTTTAAGCATTGAAAAGGAGAGAAGAGGTATAGCCAAACTAAGTCAGGGGGCTAGAGGGAGGGTAACCAGGACTGCAACAGTTTATATACTCGAACATCTACATTTATGGTAAGTGTACACAACTGTGCTATGTTCTTCGTGTTTTACTATTGCAGCCATTACATTTGGGTAGATTCCCAAAGCGAAGGATGGGAGGAGGAATTTAGATAGCATTAGGACCAGCTACAAGGCCCTGCAAAACTGCAGTGGCAAAGTCAGCTCTGGATTTAGAGAAAATTGACAAATAGCAATGCTTGGTGAAGGTATGTACAGAACTCCAGGTAGCAGCTTCTAGGATGTCCCTGATAGGTACACCTCTGAGAAAAGCTGTAGAGGTAGATGCAGTTCTGGTTGAGTGGGATCTGATCCCCTGTGGGATAGGTTTTCCATGGTGCTTATAGCAGAAATTAATGCAATGGCCTATCCATTTGGAGATGGTTCGCTTTGAAATAGCCTTCCCCTCTGTCCCTGCAGCAAATGCCACCAGCAGCTGTTCAGATTTCCTTTGAGGTGTAGACCTGTCCAAGTAGAACTTAAGTCGTCTGCGCATATCTAAGGAGTGCAGTATCCGTTCCCCTTTGTTCTGTGGATTAGGAAAGAAGGTAGGCAAATGAATGGACTGATTAAACGCCACACTGGATATCACCTTTGGCATGAAAGAGGGATTGGTCCTGAGGGACACCCTGTCTGCATGAAAGATGATGAAAGGCTCCACTGCCATAAGGCCCTGTAATTCAGATACCCTTCTTGCTGAAGTGATGGCTAAAAGGGAAGCGGTTTTCCAAGAAAGGAATTTTAAATCTGCAGTAGCAGCTGGCTCAAAAGGAGGAAGCGTGAGTTTCTCCAATACAAAGTTAAGGTCCCAGGCTGGAGTTGGAGCTCTCCTGGGTGGTCTTAAATTTTTGGCCCCTCTGAGGAACTGCTTGAGCAGTGGAAGAGAGAAGAGGGGAGGTTCTGTGTTATAATGAGCTGAAATGGTTGAGGCGTAAAATTTTATCGATGAAAAAGACAGGCTCTTGTGAAGCATCTCAGTTAAGTATTGTAAAATCTGAGGTAAACTCGGCACTGCTGTGCTCATCCCTTGAGACTGGTTCCAGGCACAGAATCTTTTCCATTTTTCAGCATAAGATTTTGTAGTACTAGACCTCTTTGCCTCTAAAATGACATCCATCACTGGTTTACTGAGAGATGTTAAAGGAGAGCTTATGTAATTAGCCAGGCTGCTAGGTTCAGTGTTTGAAGCTGAGGGTGCAGAATCTGATTCTCCTGCTGAGACAGCAGGGTAGGAGTCTGAGGCAGGTGCTATGGGGCCAAAAGTGACACACTGCGCAGGAGGGGGTACCAGTGTTGGCATGGGCAGGCTGGTGCAATCAAAATCATCCTTGGTTTGCCTGGTTTGATCTTTAGTAGTACTTTGGAGAGCAGAGGCAGAGGAGGAAAGCCATAAACTGATAGGTTTTTCCAGCTGAAGGACAAAGCATCCACTTTCCAAGCTTGTCTCTGGGGAGTCCTTGCACAAAATTTTTCCAATTGATAGTTCTGGGGGGGAGGCAAACAGGTCTATATTTGGGCTCCCCCATTTGCTTGTCATGTTGAAAATCCTTGGTTCCAGTTTCCACTTGTGTGGATGATTAGGGTTCTGCTTAGTCCATCTGCCAGTGTATTTAGTTTTTCTGGCAGGAATTGAGCTTGTAGATGTACTTGGTAGCACAAGGCTGTGCTCCACAATGCCATGGCTAGCCTGCAGAGGGGGTAAGAATGTGTACCCCCCTGCTTGTTTATGTACCACACAACAGTGGTGTTGTCCGTCTTTACCATTAATTGTCCTGGAAGAATGTGGTCCCTGAAGGCTGTCACAGCATTCTGTACAGCTAACATTTCTTTATGATTGATGTGAAGGTGCATTTGAATTGGGTTCCATTTGCCCTGAATGCACTTCCCTGCCAGGTGTGCCCCCCCCCCCCCTGCATAGTCTGAAGCATTTGTTGTTAGGGTTTGGGCAGCAGGGGGTAGCGTGAATGGTAGTCCCTTATTTTGGTGGCAGGCCTCTGCCCACCAAAGGAACTCCAGGCGTAGACAAGGAATAATAGCAATCATTGCTTCTAGATCCTGAGAATGTTGACACCATAGGCTTTTTAGATACCATTGTAGTTTCCTCATATGCAGTCTTGCATACGGAATTAGAAGAATGTGGGAGGCCATGAACCCAAGGTTTGTAGTATTTGTCTTGCAGACAGCAAGGTTTTTGTGACCACTTGTTTGAAATAGTTTGTCAAGTGAATTTGTTTCTCTGGCATGAGGAAAGTCATCTGGGAAGTTGTATTCAAGCTTGCCCCCAGGAATATAATTTGTTGTCAGGGTACCAGTTGTGATTTCTTTTTGTTTATGGTGTACCCCAGACAAGTTAGCACCCTCTGTACAAAAGCCAGATGGATTCAAAAGTATGTCCTGATTTTCTGCCTAAATTAGACAATCGTCCAGGTATTGGTATATCTGAATATTTCTTTGCCTGCAAAATGCAATAACTGGAGCTAGGTACTTTGTGGATACCCTGGGCGCAGTAGATAAGCCAAAGGGCAGTGCAGAGAACGGATAGTGTGTGTAGCCTGCTTTGAAGCATAGGTATCTTCTGCAACATTCCCTGATTGGGATGTGCAGGTATGCTTCCTTTAAATTTAGTGTTGCCAACCAGGCATCTTTGCTTAGCATAGGAAGCAACTGGTGAAGCCGTCAGCATCCTGAAGTTTGGAATCACCAAAAAGGTGTTTAGAGTAGGCAGGTCCAAGATAGAACACCATGAATCGTCTTTTCTGGGTACCAGGAAAAATCTCAAGTAGAAACCTTGTCCCTTTTTCTCTTCTGGTACCAATTGAATAGCCCCTATGTTTAAGAGAGTTGCTTTTGAACCTCTGCCCACTGCTTTGGAGTTAGATCTGGCCAACCGCTTGGAGTTGGTGACGTGTGAAAGTGAAATCTGTATCTTTGGGACACTATATTTAAAACCCATTTGTCCTGGGTAATGAGTCCCCAGTTCCTTGCATGAAGTGCAATCTTTCCCCCCAAAGGGGCAGTCAGTTGAGAAGTGCTTGGATGTTTTTAAAAAGAAGTCATTGAGACAGTTTACCATAGGGGGGAGTTTTATTACTCCCAAATAAGGAAGTGGAGGCCCCCCACTGCTTAGTCCTGTGCGTCCCCTGGGACTGAAGCCTGGGTGCTCTGCTGGATCTGGGTTTGGACTGAGAAGGTCTGGAAGAGGCAAGAAAGGACCAATTCTTAGAAGGCCAATGCTTACTAAATCTTGGAGGTTGTACTTGTAAAAAGTCTAACAGTTTGCATAGATTTAGCTTTTTCCTTTTTAAGAACTTATTCTGCCTTGTTGCCAAACAGGTGTCCCTGATTTAAGGGAGCATCCAGTAGTTTTGCTTTAACATGATCTGGCAAGGATTGCTCCTTAAGCCAAGCATGCCTTCTAAGTACAGACCCAGTTACCGCGGCCCTGCAAGATGCCTCTAGTGAATCAAAACCACATTGCAATGTATGTTTACCAACTTGTTCAGTAGAATGCATAAAATCCTGTAAATCCTAATTTTCAGCACAATCAGGAATCAACATTATTTTCTGTTTAAGCAATCCAATAATATGCAGCTGATACTTTAACATATGAAACTGGCAATTCAAGGCCCTAATGGCCAAAGTTGCAGAAGTGTAGACCTTCTTACCCCATCTATCCAGCGCCCTGGAGTCTCTGTCAGAGGGGGTAGGATTTTTGGCAGTAGTAGCTTTAATGCCCTTGGGTCCCTGTGAAATGGTTTCAGGATCCGCAGTAGGATTTTTGAAAAGGAACTTGTGAGAGTCAGGAACCATGTAATATCTATCAGGTTTTCTGGAAGCAAGAGGTAAAGAGTCAGGGGCCATGCTAGATTCCAAAAAGGCATAATCAACCATGTCCAGTACAGGAGGTATAGCTAAAGGCCTGTGCTAGGGCAGAGTAAGAAATCCCTAAACCTCTTTTTAGAATCACAGAAATCCTGACTTTCCCAATGAAAAAGCTCCCTGAGAGTATACAAGGTTTCACCAAAAGAGAAATCCTCTGGGGGACGGGAAGCAGAGGGAAGAGAGTCCTCAGCATCAGAATCATCATAGGTAGATAAGGGTAAATCCTGGTCAGAGGAAAAGTACAGTTTTGTACCTACCATAAATGTAGATGTTCGAGTGTATACACTGCTACAGTCATCACACACTTGGGTTATCCTGCCGTCAGGCAGTCCCACAGTCGGCCCGAGTTCCAAAGTCTTGGTCCGGCGTCGATTGCTGTTGCTTCTTCCCTGACGTCAGTGCGCCAGGGGTATATAAGATGCAGCCGACGTCATTTTCCTCAGTTTTTCTTGCCTCAGATGTCAGGTGCCCCCAAAAAGGTAGGCAATGTAAATTGCTAATAAAACATACATAAGAAAAGCAGTCAAACACTTTAGGTTACCAGCAAATACTTCCCATAGGCAGCAAGGGTAGAATACCAGGGTAAGTAACAGCAAGTAAGAGGGGAAGGAGGGAGGGTAACCTGGACTGCAGCAGTGTATACACTCGAACATCTACATTTATGGTAGGTACAAAACTGTACTATGTTCATCGTGTTGCACTGCTGCAGTCATCACACTTGGGTCAAATCCCAAAGCAGATATACGGTGGCTGGTTCTAAAAGGCATTAGGGGTGGCTATAAGGCCCTGCAGAACTGCAGTGGCAAAGCCAGCTCTGGATTTGGAGTAAGGAGGCAGATGGCAATGCTTGGTGAAGGTATGTACAGAACTCCAAGTTGCTGCTTCCAAAATGTCCTTGGTAGGTACTCCTCTGAGGTAGGCAGTTGAAGTGGCTGTTGCCCTGGTGGAATGAGACCTAATGTTAGGTGCAGTTTTCCCATGATGTGTATAGCAGAAACATATGCAATGGCCTATCCATTTTGAAATGGTCTGTTTTGAAATGGCTTTTCCCTGTGTTCCTGCAGAATATGATACAAACAATCGCTCAGTTTTTCTGAAAGCTTTAGTTTTGTCCAAGTAGAAGCGTAACTGCCTGTGCATGTCCAAGGAATGCAGTAGTCTCTCCCCTTTATTCTGCGGATTTGGATAAAAAGTTGGCAAGTGAATAATTTGGTTTAGAGCCACACTTGATACCACCTTTGGCATAAAAGTAGGGTTTGTTCTTAAAGACACCCTGTCTTGGTGGAATATGACGAAGGGTTCCACTGCCATTAGTACCTGTAATTCTGAAATTCTTCGTGCTTAGGTTATTGCCAGGAGCAGAGCAGTTTTCCAAGAGACATATTTTAAGTCTGCTGAGTTAGCTGGCTCAAAAGGAGGTAAAGTTAATTTCTCCAAGACAAAATTGAGATCCCAAGTTGGAGTTGGTGCTCTACGGGGCGGTCTTATGTTTTTAGCCCCTCTGAGGTACTGTTTTACCTAAGGATGAGAAAAAATAGGTTGATTTGTGTTGTAATTGGCAGAGATGGCAGAAGCATGGACCTTAATGGATGAAAAGGGGAGGCCCTTGTCCAGCATCTCAGTCAAATATTGTAGTATCTGAGGAATATTTGGGACAACAGGGTCAAGGTTGTGAACCTAGTTCCAGGCACAGAATCTCTTCCATTTATCCGAATATGCTTTCCTGGTATTAGGCCTTCTGGCCTCCAGAATGACATCCATAACAGCTTTGGAGAGAGGCATTGTTCGCTTGACTAAGGAGTTTGCCATGCAGCCAGGTTTAAAGTCTTGAGCTGGACGTGCAGTATCCGATTGTTTTGCGGAGTCAGAAGTTGTGAGATTGGAGGCAAAATCCATGGTGGTCCTTGTGCTAAGTTCTTTAAGATTGGGTACCAGTGCTGGCGTGGCCCGTCTGGGGCAATCAGGATCATCTTTGGCCTTTCTTATCTGGCTTTTATGAGTACCTTTGAAAGGAGAGGCAGTGGTGGGAAAGCGTATACTTGTAGGTTTTTCCAGCTGAATGAGAGGGCATCCACTTTCCATGCTTGTGGGTGGTAAGTCCTTGTGCAGAATTTCTGTAGCTGGCAATTCATTGGGGATGCGAAAAGATCTATGTCCGGGCTCCACCTTCTCTGTGTTATCATCCTGAACATTTGTTGATTTAATTTCCACTCGTGTGAATCCATGAGGTTTCTGCTTAAGTCATCTGCCAGTGTGTTTTTCTCTCCTGGCAGGAATTGTGCTTGCAGATGAACTTGATAGGCTACAGCTGTGTTCCACAAGGTCATGGCTTGTCTGCAGAGGGGATATGAATGAGTGCCCCCTTGCTTGTTTATGTACCACATAACTGTGGTGTTGTCTGTCCTTAGAAGTTGTTGTTCTGGATGCAGAAGGTCCTTGAAAGCTATAAGGGCATTTTGTACAGCTAGCATCTCTTTTTGATTGATGTGAAGATGCCTTTGTTCTGCATTCCACTTGCCCTGAATACATTTTCCTGCCATGTGTGCTCCCCAGGCGTAATCCAAAGCATCTGTTGTCAGTGTTTGCCTGGCTGTGGTTAGAGTGAAAGGCTGTCCCTTGTTGAGGTGACAGGCTTGAGCCCACCATCGAAACTCCTGTTGAAGGCAAGGAATAAGTGGTATTACTGTTTCCAAACTGTGACTGTGTTGAGACCAGACACTCTTTAGGTACCATTGTAGTTTCCTCATATGCAGTTTTGCATATGTAATTAGTAGTATGCAAGATGCCATGTAACCCAAGGCCTGCAGAATTTTTCTTGCAGGGAGTTGAGTCTTTGTTGCCATTAACTGGAAATATTGCATCAGTTGTCCTTGCTTGTCTGGCGTGAGATAAGCCATCTGGGCCGTTGTATTTAAGCTGGCACCCAGGAATATTATCTCTTGTGAGGGCACTAGTTTTGATTTATTTTCGTTTACTGTGTACGCTAGGCAAATTAGCAGTCTTCTTACAAACACCAGATGCTTTAGAAGAATGTCTTTGCTCTCTGCTTGAATAAGGCAGTCGTCCAAATATGGGTAAATTTGAATTCCTTTTTGGCTGCAAAATGCAATTACTGGTGCCAGGCATTTTGTAAAGACCCTGGGCGCAGTAGATAAGCCAAAGGGCAGTGCAGAGCATTGGTGGTGCATTGAACCTGCTAAGAATCTGAGGTATCTTCTGCAATTTTGTCTGATAGGGGGTCATGCAGGTATGCCTCCTTGAGGTCCAATGTTACGAGCCAAGCTTTCTTACCCAGCATGGGAAGAAGCTGCTGTAGTGTTAACATTTTGAATTTTGGAACATCCAGTTAAGTATTTAGAGAAGAAAGATCCAGAATGGGCCTCCAGGCTTTGTCCTTTCTGGGAACTAGGAAGAGTCTTGAGTAAAATCCTTGTCCTTGCTCCTGTATTGGTACCTCTTGAATAGTTCTCATGCCATGAGTGCTGTAATTTGCCTTTGAGCCTCTGCCCATTGATTTAGTGGTAGATTTGGCATTCCTTTTAAACTTGGCAGAGTGTGAAAGTGGAACCTGTAACCTTGAGACAATGCTGAAAACCCATTTGTCTTTGGTGATTAAATGCCAATTGTGACTGAAAAGTGTCAGTTTTCCCCCCAAGGGGGATGCCAAGAGAGAGATGTTTGGCAGCTGTAGTGGGAAGTCATTGGGTCTGCTTTTTATAAGGTTGAGGCCTGTCTTTCCCTTCTTTCTGGGTTGAAGTACCCCATTGTCGAGGCCTGTAAGTACCTTGTGGTTGGCCTCTGCCTCTTGGACGTCTGTATCTGCCCCTTTGAGGACTGTCTGAAACTGGAAAGGACCAATTCTTTGTTGGCCAATTTCTGCTAAATCGAGGAGGCTAAACCTGTAAGAAATCCTTCACTGTTTGCATAGATTTTGCTTTATCCTCCATTTTCTTTAATACCTCTTCTGCCTTAACTCCAAATAAAACATCCTGCTGCAAGGGTGCATCCAATAACTTTACTTTAACATGATCTGGTAAGGACTGTTCTTTTAACCAAGCATGCCTTCTAATGACGGACCCTGTAACTGCTTCTCTACAGGAGGCCCCTAAGGAATCAAAACCACATTGCAAAGTATGTTTTCCCACTTGTTCAGCTGCATGAAATAAATCCTGCATTTCCTTATAGTTAGGAAGATCTGAATTAGGAAGCATTTTTTGTTTCAACTGAGACATCAAATATTGCTGTTTTTTACGCATGTGAAACTGGCAATTTAGTGCTCTCATTGCTAAAGTTGCAGATGTGTATACTTTCTTTTCCCATCTGTCTAATGCCCTGGAATCTCTATTAGAGGGGACTGGATTTTTTTGCTGTAGAGGCCTTTACCCCTTTGGGACCCTGGGAAATAGTTTCAGGGTCAGCAACAGGGCTTTTATAAAGGAATTTGTGAGAGTCAGGGACTCTGTTAATATCTGCCTGGCTTAACTGGAGCTGGTGGTAAAGAATCAGGATTTAAACTGGATTCAGCATACACATCATCCACAATATCTAACACTGGTGGAATAGCAAGGGGTCTGTGTTGAGGTAATAGAAGGAAATCTCTGAGCCTTTTCTTGGATTCTGAGTAATCCTGGCCCTCCCAATGGAAATGCTCCCGCATGGTATGTAAGGTTTCCCCAAAGGAGTAGTCCTCTGGTGGAGAGGCTGAAGGAATGGATTCCTCAGCATCAGAATCCTCATAAGGGGGTAAAGAGTATACTAGGTCTGAGGATGAATCAGAGGAGATGAACACCTGATCGGATGAGTCATAGTCTGCATCCTGTCTAGGCCTTTTATCAGGAGGAGGGTGGGACCCCCTGATCAGAGTAATTAGGTCTTCGGCCATTTTGAGCATCTGTTTCTTAGGCATGGGAGGCCTGTGCTGGTGAATGCTGAAGTTGTTTCTTTGGTTTAGATTTAGCAGAAGATTTAATGGTTAACTGAGTAGGCCTGAAAACACCCTCTGAAGCTGCAAGTTGTTCAGTTACTCCGGAGCCCTCAGAAGGGTTAGTCTCGGTAGGTCGCAAGTATGGTGTATCCGAAGGCCCAGCCATCTCCACATGGGAGTCAGAGGCGGCCTGTGGTTCCAAAGAAGCGGTCGTCAGGGGCTGCGAAGGCACCTCGCTGAAAACCGGAGAACCAGCGACTGGCCTAGCAGAGGCTTCGTCAGTTTTGGGCTTCGGATGCCTGTCCTTGTCTTTGCGCTTTTTGTGTATTCCGGTCATCGGTTGTTCCGACGGCATGGTGTAATTGAATTTTCTGCCAAAATAATGTCGGGCAAAATCAAACCGACATTTAATAGTGCGCTTGTTAAACCTAGCACAAAACGGACAACCAGTAACATCATGGTCTGGGCCTAGGCATGGGATACAACAGGAATGGAAATCCTTATGAGGTATTTGCTTCCCACAAGAAATACAATTATTAACTTTTACTGACATCGGTCTGAGGCAAGAAAAAGTTTCCCCAACGGGGTACTTAGCTTTGTAGATATCTTTGGTTCTGGATTAGGAATGAAAATCTCAGGAGTCGGCTGACCGGCACTTGCGAACTGCTTGTGCATCAAGCACCGCGCGGCAAGAAAGACTAAAGAATATGGAGTCGGCTGCATCTTACATACCCCTGGCGCACTGACGTCAGGGAAGAAGCGACAGCAACCGACACCGGACCAAGACTTTGGAACTCGGGCAGACTGCGGGACCGCCTGACGGCAGGATAACCTAAGTGTGATGACTGCAGCAGTGTAACACGATGAACATCAGAAATTTCAGATTCCTGGTCAGAAGTATCATAAGCAAACTCAGTCCTAGGTCTCTTAGAGGGGGAAGGTTGACTTCCCCTGATTAAAGTAATAAGGTCCTCAGTCATTCTTATCATTTGTTCTTTAGGCATAGAGGCCTGACCATGCGATCTGGGCGTCAGTTTTCTAGGCATGGTACGAATTTTAGGCCTTGAAGAAGATGGCGCTGGTTTAATATGCAAGTCAGTAGGCCTGAATACACCCTCAGAAGCCGGTGCCTGCACAACAGCTCCAGACCCATCCAAGGTAGAGACATCCACAGGTTCCACAGTTGAAGCATCTCGCGGCATACCGGACTCTGAATGAGTCTCAGTAGAGGCCTGCGAATGTGAAGCAGCGGGTATCAGGGGCTGCGAAAGCGCCTCACTGAGTTACTGGCAAACTGGGCAGCCTGTCTCTGTCTTTATCTTTGCGTTTTTTCAGAATGACGGTAGTTGGATGACTTACTGAAGACATATCAGGATAACTGAACTGAGCACCAAAGAATGTAGAAGCGCAAATATACAGACTGGATAGTTTGTGGTTTAAATAATGCACAAAACAGACAACGAGGTAAGTCGTGGTCAGGGCCTAGGGCAAGGTACAAATGAAAATCTTTATGAGGTATTTGCTTTCCACAAGAAATGCAATTATTTACTTTTACTAACATCAGTTTAGAGCAAGAAAAAATTTCCCCAGTGGGGTACTTAGCTTTTAGTTGAAGACTTCGGTTCTGAAACTAGAAAACGAAAATTTCAGGAGTCGGCCGACCGGCCCTTGCGAACTGCTTCTGCTTCGGGCACCGTACGGCCAAGAAAGACTGATGTAATGACATCGGCTGCATGTTTTATACGCTTGACGACCTGATGTCATGGAAGAAGAGACAGCAACTGATGTAGGACCCAAGACTTTGTTAATCAGGCCGACTGAGGGCTACCGCAAGCAGATAACCTAAATCTAATGACTGCAACAGTGAAACATGAAGAACATCAATGTTAAAATGAAATTACTAAAAAGGAATGAATTAGTATTGTGGTCTGATTGCTCGGAAAAGGGAAAAGCTAATTCACCAGAATTTTTAATGAAAGACAAGCTGGATGAATATGTTAACCAGTTAATATTATCCAACAGTAAAAAATAAAATTAAACTGTCAATAATGAGGAAAGAGGAACAGAACACTATTCACATTATATGAATGCTATCAAAGGTAAATTGACCTACAAAGGAAGCTTGTCCAAGTTAAACAAGTTGATTATAATAATTTTATGCAAACTTCTAGCACTTTTTAGACAGTAGCAGATTGGAGCGACTCAAAAGATGACAAGAGTAAAACCTTCCTACTTAATCAAATCAGTTAGTTAACCTTCAAGTTTATACTGGAAAGTTTTTTTATATGGAAATAACATACATGGAATGTTTTTACTCCTTAAAAAAATCTCCAAGTTTGATAAAAAATGACTTTCTGTCTTTTACAGATGTGAACACTGACTCTGGATTGTGAAAATTATATATATATTGGCAAGAGATAAGTATGTTTTTTTAATGGTTATGGTTCAATAACTTGAGCAATATTACTAATGAATGTTCACTTCCGTGATCTGTAAAAGCCAAACAATAAAAACTGAAAAGTGAATTCAGTTCCTACATTCAAAGAAATGTTAAATTTAACAGCAATACTATGTAAAACTAAAAAACAAAGTGATCAAAATAAACTCTATAAATTTATTTATTTAAATTTGTTGACTGGGAGTGTCTGACTGGACGTAGGTCCATTTTCAGCGGAGGCCCTGGGAGAAAAGCTCCACAGTAAAATAAACAGACAGTAGTTACATTGGCTTACATAGCGATTAACAATTTAACATAGCAATTACTTACAACATATTTACAGATGAAGAACATAGTACATCAGTAGACAACTAGAATCTTTATCTGTGAAGTACAGAGACATTAACAAATGTTACAATAAGAAGTTCCTGCTGTATAATAAGTACTAGGCTGATTAGCATCTGAGCTTGCTATAATCAAGGTAGTTAGTGGAGTGGAAAGAAAGGTAGTGGTTGGATGGGGTGGATGATATTAGAGTGAGAGTTGCAAGGGCATAGCCAGCATGTTTTTAGGTGTGCTTTTAGTAAAGTTTTGAAGTGGGTGCATGATGGTACATAGGTAATTGTGGGTGGGAGTGAGTTCCATAATTTGGCTATGGCGCAAGAGAATAGTGCTTCACCAGCAGAGTTATTGGCTTTAGTGATCTGCAAGTGATTTTTGTTGCTGGATCTTAGTGGTCTGGTGGTGCGATAGGGTTGGAGTAGATTCTAGAGGGATGGGACATTTAGTGGATGGTTTACTAGTTTATGGGTGAGTGAGAGTTGATACCACTGAAGGAGGTGAGGGAGTTCAAGCCAGCCCAGTTCAGCAAGTGAGAGACAGTGGTGACTACGGTAGGATGCCCCTGTGGCGAATTTGGCAATTTTGTTGTAGCAGGTCTCTAGCTTGTTTAGATCACATTGCCTAAGGTTGATATATATTGGAGAGGCATAAAGTAGGGTGGAGATAAGGTAGGAATTTGCTACTGAAATCTTTGCTGCTTTGGTGAGAAATTGCTTATTTCGGTATAACGCTCCTAATTTTTTGTGGACTTTTTTTATGGTCATGGATATGTGAATGTCAAATTTTACTTTATTGTCTATTTCCACTCCTAGCAATTTGGTGTGTTCAGTTGGGTATATAGTGGTGGTGTCTTTTTTTGTGATGTTAAAGAGAGTTGTTTTGAGTATGTTTGGTGGGTTGGAAGATAAGTAGTTTAGTTTTGTTTGGGTTGAGTATTAATTGGGCATCGGATAACCATGTTTCAACAGAGGAAAAGGCTTCCTGTGTGACTTTTTGCAGTTTTGGTAGGGACTGGGCTGAGCAGATGATGGTTGAGTCATCTGCGTATTGTATGAGTGTGCCATGTTTGGTGGCAGAGGCTAGATTATTGGTATAAACAGAGAAGAGTAGGGGTCCAAGGATGGATCCTTGGGGAACCCCTATGGAGACAGGTAGCTGGGGAGATATGTCATTCTGCCATACAACGGATTGTTGGCGGTCAGACAGGTAACTCTGAAACCAGTTGGTGACTGATTGTGAGAAGGATAGGTTATTGAGGACAGAGATAAGTTGTTTGTGTCGGACCATGTCAAATGCTTTAGATAGGTGTAGGAAAGTAGCAGAGAAGAGATAGCCATTGTTTTATGCTGAAGGATAGTGTTAGTAAAGGAGAGTAAGGCAGTGGTGGTGCTATGGTTTGGTCGGAAACCATGCTGAGTACTGAAAAGGAGGATGTTAGTAAGGAGGTAGTCTGAGACCTAAGAGTGTATGCATCTCTCTAGTATTTTGGAGAGTGGAGAGAGAATAGCTATGGGGCGGTAATTGGTCGGTTCTGCGGAGGGTCCGCCTTTGTGGAGGGGAATTATATGTGATACTTTCCATAGTGTGGGAACGTAACTTTCTGACAGAGATCGGTTAATCAAGATGGATACTGGGTAGGCCAGAGCATCAGCTGTGATTTGTAGGTATTCACTTGGGAGGTTGTGCGCTGCTAATTTGGTGGGTTTAAGTTTAGTTAAGAGTTTTTTTATGTTGGAAGTAGGTACAGGAGAAAAAGAGAAGGCAGTGGGGAGATTACTAGTTGAAGGTGTGGGTTGGACGGGAGGGGGGTTGTGTTGTTTAGCTAGTGATAGTATGGTTTGGGTGAAGTGTGTGTTGAATGAGGTAGCAATATTTTCTGAGGAGTGAGGGATGTTAGGAGGAGGGTACTGACTTTACCTGGGTGGAGGATGGAGTTTATGGAGGACCAGAATTGTTTGGGGCTGTGTTGTGAGGAGTCTAGGGCAGACTGGTAGTACTGGAATTTGTCCTGTTTTATTAGCTTTTTGACTCTATTGCGTAGTTCTAGGAATTTCTGTCTAGCTGAGGGGGTTTTGGTTTTGTGCCAGTGCTCCCAGGCTTTATCCCTGTTTTTCATTTCTGACTTAGTGGTTTTCTGTAGCCATGGGGAGGATTGTGCTTTGGTTCTGGAAAATCTTATGGGGGCACGGTAATTAAGGATGTTCAGGAAGGTAGTATTAAAAGATTCAACTGCGTCATCTAGACTGAGGTACTTTAGAGGATGCCAGTTGCATTCTTTGAGGGATGAGATGAATGTGAGTGGGTTAAAGTTTAGTTTTTTACATATTTGACGGTAGATGACAGGTCTAGCTCATAAATCATACTATAATTTTAGTGGCTGGGATAGCCTTGAAATTTTGCTACTGAAATACCAAGACTATTAATATGTTCATTGTATGAGATTATCTTGGTGATTCAATGCATTCCCCAACATTCTGTTAACAGTACGTGATGCTGAATTTCTTCCTGTGTATATATTGTACATAAGTTTATTTTTTATGAAAACATTTATTAACAATCTTCTACTGTACCAAGTGTTTCTGTTACTATCTAGTATGTTTTATCTGTACTTCATCTTTCTATAATTTGAATCCTCCTCCAGCCCCCTCAAAAAGGGACTGCCCAGTACAACTAACTTAATTAAATTAATACACACATTCTCTGGAGATGCCGCTTAACAGAGTACAAGCGAAGGATTGTGTCTAGATATTCTTCGCACAGGCATAAACCGACAGTTACTTCTGCACAGCTTTGGCATACACTTTAACAAATATTTTATAATAAAAAGTGGACAAGAAAAAAGGTATTAGTAAATGGAAACACTACTAATAGTACAACCTGCTTAAGCTGTGGGTCTTTTTCCCCTACAACACTGTCTGGTTCAGATGTATTGTCCATCTGCAATCCAATTCTTGGACAGTCAGGATAAGGCAGCCACCAAGGTATTAATCAAGGTGCTGACTTTGCCTTTATATTGTTTAGCACTACTCATAGGTAGGTACTAGGCTACTGGCCCCAGGGCCTACATAAGCCAATCCAAAAAGGTACCCTGGCTTTCGCCACCCAAGAAAATTATTTTCCTGTGCCCCTGTCAAGCACAGCCACAAAAGTGATCCCCGGGATGTCTTTAGATCCTTTATGGACTGGTTTTATATGCTTGTTTTTGAAATCAAAGTGGAGACGCACAACTGTGTACTCTATTCTGAAGCTACCTTTTAAGGTTTCCCACTTTTACCTCTTCATCATCTTTCAAGCCAGAAACTCAGTTATTTGAGCATTCTGTTAGGTGAAAAGCTTTCAAGTCCTTTCCAGTTAATAGGGTGACAAAACGTTTATAAGCCACGGTCTTAAATTTTAACGTTTGACTAATATTACCAGACTCAGAGTACGTTCAGCTCACAAACAAAATAAACATTAACTGTAGTAATCTAATAGGCCATCGCTCTACCATTATGGCACATCACATTAAATACAAGAGAAAAACTAGAATGAAAATTGTCTACCTTGTTTGTACAATTTAAATGAAGGAAAAAATCAATAAAAAGCAGCATGAACCACTATGCAGAAGAAAATTCCGAGTGAAAGACAGGGAGACACTTACAGGTTCATAGGTTGGTACTGGGCTATCTGCCCGAAGGCATATATTAGCCTAGCCACGTTGTGCGGTACTCACCGCCCCTTTAGTAGTTCCCTAGACCCTTGTACTAGCATCTAGTACTCTTGGCCCCTATCTAGTAGTGCTGTTGGTGTGATCCCCGGTGTGAACTTTGTTACCCATCCACTCATCAAGGTTCCTCTTGGAAGAGTGATAGTGAGGGGCTCAGTCTTATGTAGATCGGGACCCTGTTCCATAGTAAGGGAAGTCTCTGCGAAGGGAAACTGTCCCTCCAGCATGTTCTATTCATTGTTGTGTTGAGGTTTATATCCCTAGAGCATGTAGCTCGAGTAGATTTGGTTTTGCTAAGATGGAGCATGTTCAACAATTCTGGGTTGGACATGGCTCTGAACGTCAGACAGAG
The DNA here is from genome assembly GCF_019279795.1 of Protopterus annectens. Classification (NCBI taxonomy): domain Eukaryota; kingdom Metazoa; phylum Chordata; order Ceratodontiformes; family Protopteridae; genus Protopterus; species Protopterus annectens. The sequence continues at coordinate 1,704,706,995 of NC_056732.1, forward strand.
ATCGCCTCTGAGAAAGCGGTATGCAACAGAGAACAGTCTTAGCGTTTTCAATCGTGCTGCATAGGGCAACTGTTTGAGGCCAGTAATCCTCTTGGTTAAGTACCTCTGTGGTCTCTCCAGCTGCTGAAGATGTCTAGCCAGGTACATTCCAATTGGTGCACTGTACTCAATAATGGGTCTGATGAGGGAAGAGTAGAGAGGCACCATTACATCCTTAGATCCTGATGCGAACCCTTTCGTGATCAAATGGGACACACAGAAGGATTTTCTAACCACTTTGGCAACATGGTTATCAAAGGAAAGCTGACTATCTACTTGGGTCCCTAGATCCCTTATTTCTTCTTCAGATTTCAGGGGATTACCTCCTATGTTGTAGTTTGCAGGTACTCTGTTTTTTCCAAAGGGGATTACTACACATTTTTTGCATTTAGCTTGAGACCACGGCTTTGACACCATGCATCAGTCTCATTTAGGCCCTTCTGGAGGATCTCCATGTCGGCCGGAAAGTATTATAGAACCCAGTTTGCAGTCGTTCGCAAACTTAGTCAGCCACAGCCCTTCCGTGCTTGCCTGTACTTCCGAGAAGTATTTGCTAAACAGGAGGGGCCCAGGACAGAGCCCTGAGGCACACCACTCGTTACTGGTCTGGATTCGGACACAGATCCCGCTACTCTTACTTTATGGGATCTGTCTGAGAGCCAGTTTGCGATCCATCTTGTGACGTAAGGGTTTATGCCCAGGCTGGTGAGCTTATCAATAATACCTGAATGGGGAATGGTGTCAAATGCTTTAATAAGGTCAAGGTAAGCTGTGTGTACCTCCTTTCCCTTATATATAGCCTGAGTAACTGTCTCAAAGAAATCCACCAGGTTCAGGAGGCATGATCTGCCCTTGACGAAGCCGAACTGTGTGGGGTCCAGCGACTGGAGGTTCCCAATCTCTCCATTTATGAGTTCCATAATGATTCGCTCCATAGCCTTACAGATCAGACTGGTCAGGCTTATTGGTCGGTAGTTCCCAGGGTCATTTGTGGCCCCACCCTTGTGTAGTGGGACCACCGTTGCCATGCGCCATTCTATGGGCACATATCCTGTGGAGAGGCTGAGACTGAACAGGGTATTAAGATGCGGGGTTAATTCCTTTTGGAGCTCGCATATGACACAGCCTGGGACACCATCTGGTTCCATGGAGACAGTGTTTTTAGCTTTAGATAGAGCCTTGTTAACCAACGTATCAGTAATAATTGGACTTACACAATCCCCTGGAATGGTAATAGGTCCTGTAGGTGGTAAGGGGAGGGGGGGATTTGCACTGAACCTGTCAGCCAAGATGTTGGCAATGTCAGAAGGGTCAGTGTATTTTGTTCCATTTTGTACTAGCTCAGAACAGACCTGAGCATTGCCATTTAGGTTTTTGACGTAGCCATAGAAGGCCTTATGGCTATCCTTGGCAACTTTCTTTTCAAAATTAGCTTTAGTTGACTTGATGAGGGCCCTCAATTTCTTACTAATGCTGATCAGGATTAATACTTAATACTAAAATGACAAGAACCAAACTAAGCACTATGTAAGGCTAGCTGTATACAAATGCATTGTACATGGACACAGGTACTTCAAATACACAACACCACATTGCTGAAACACACAACAGATTAGGTACAAACCCATATGTCACCCGGTGGATAGCCAACTGGCTCACAGACACCCCAATTCTAAATTCCTTTGCCCTATCTCTACAAAGAGGTCAGTCACAAGTGGAATCCCTGTGGGATCTGTCCTGAGACCACTCCTTTTTGGCATTTACTTCTCTGAAGTCAAAGCCAATGTCAATGGCCTCTGGCTGACTACATTTGCAGATGATTGCAAATTATGAGCTGAGCTGTCACTGAACCCCACACTGACACAAATGTTCTCCAGGAAGGGCTGACACAAACAACTGGTGTTACAGCCAGGGACTAAAACTAGATGCTAGAATATGAATAACAGTATCATTCAGAAGTCATCCACCCCTGCTAACTATCTTAATGATGACACGCTCCTTAGAGTTGACCCAACAGTCGGACTCAGGGACACACACAAACAGTAATCTAGCCTTCTACCATCACACGTCTACAGTAGTGAAGAAATCATTCTAGGTTACCAACTTCTAAACAGAGATATGGCATCTAGGTCCTGGAAGTCACTGTTCCACTGTATTTGGCATTCAGACTGATCATTGAGTACAATGCCTCCAATCAGGCATATCCAATAGTTGGAATGTCCACAGCAGTTCCTCACTGAAAGAATAGAGGGCATAAGTAACATGCCCTGTGTAGACCACCTCAAGGCCCTCTCTCTCTAATCTCCTACAGGCTTTTGAGGGTAGACCTCTGCCTGGCATACAGGGTATTGTCAGACCCTCTCTGATGAGCCTCATACATATCCATCAAACGAACAGCACCAGAATTACAGATTCTAAAGACTGAAACCTTACCTGTGATATAACCAGTGCCTGCTAGAGAGACAGGTATGTATTCCAGAGACTACCCAGTCTCTGGAACAGGGTCCCCCATCCATGGGAAGCAGTGTTCCTCCCTAACCCACTTCAAGTGCATCTTGGACAATTGGATGGGGAACAGGAAATTCATCCCTTGTTTCTATGTCTCTAATGGACACAGGCAGTCTGTAAATAGTTCATCTCCCAAGCCCCTGCTTGTAAATATTTGATCTGCCACGGCCCTGTTTACACCTATCAAGGGTACCAGAACTTGTCAGAGATTTGGAATGCATGTCTAGGCTTAAAATGGATTTAGTGGTTATTAGCCTGGTACCTAAGAACACCAGAGCAGACCGTCAGGAGTAATGGACACTAACAGCAAGCTCAGATGGAACAAAAAATATGATTAAATCTAAATTTTCAAATTTACTGTTACAGAGGTCTTCCCTGAAGATGACCAATTAGCAAGGCCTGAGGTATACATTTTCAGTTTTACCCTCTTCCTTTTAAAATGGGCTTTGTGTCACACACTAATCTTCAGGCACTGGATAAATGAAGGATGCCAGTCACTTGACAGGCAGCAAAACCCAAAACAACTTTAGATTGTATACTGTTTAAAGTCCATTACAATGCAGATGAAAAGAAATCAAAAGCTATTACTATATACCTCAGTATCCAGTGGTGTCCACTGAGCTTTCTCCAACATAATAACACACTGGAATGTAGTCTGTATTTCCTTCAAAATTTCTCTTCCACGTTCATCCAGCAAAAAACGTGCAACACCTGGATAATCAAGGATCAAGGATTTTGAATGGATGCTCTCAATTATACTGCGAAGGAACTCTTCGGCTGCCTGGCAGGAAGCAGCATCCCCACTGATCTGTGAAGAAAAAAAAACATTACTTTTTGGACATTACAAAAGCAGGTATTTCTTAGGACTCAAAACTGATGATTCTTTTATCCAGTCAGACTCAGGGTAACTGTAAGAAATGCCACAACTGTCTTTGCAAATCTCCCCAATCATGAAAACATTGGTACTAAGACAACAAAAGTTCACATTATGAAGGCAATGCTCCAATTACATCCAAGTGTGAGGTGTTCATGTCAATTAAATATTACCTCCTACAAGCAATACAAAAATCAACAATCTAAACAAATGATACCTTACACCATCCATTAATCCCCATATTCCACTTCCAGAAAACAAGTTCTTCCTTGGGAGAGATGTGCAATGCTGAAAGATGCACAAACATGATACAGCAGTACTTCTGACAACCCACACTCTGCTGCAATACTTACAACTTCACAACTACAAACAGCAGCAAGAAGATCATGACAGCCAACAAGCCTAGGAAGTACAGCAAAACTAAGCTGGGGACTTGCACTGCATCCTCACCCAAATTATCAAGTTCATAACAGGGCATTCATCCATCCATCCATAACCCTTTTCTCCATTGGGTCAGGGTGTCACTTCAGTGACAATCTAGAGCCAAGGTTTACACCGCCAAGTGGCTAGCCCTGCTAGAGCTGTTCTTCCATGTTACACTTGTGTGCACACTCACACCTATGGCCAATTTAGAGTATCCAATCTACCTACTGTGTGTCTTTGGAATGTGGGAGGAAACTGGAATACCAAGAGTAAATCCAAACAGACAAAGTCCACAAATGAAGGCAGAGAGGACTCAGTCTAATTTATGGTAATTCACAATGACTGCAGTCTAGACTGCTGCTAATGCAGGGATCTGCAGTCTAGACTGCTGCTAATGCAGGGATGTCTTCAGGGAGTACCAGTCCTGTGTCACCAGGAGCCAACTGTCCAGGAAATGTTCCTTCCACAAGGCTTTAACTACTGCACACAACACATTGCTAAAGACTAGATGCTGAAGTCCAATTCACAACATAATGCCTAAACAGAAAGGAGGAATTTCCTCTGGAGACTCAATTGCTAAAGCGTAAAAAGGCTTTCAGCGTATTCAGCAACAGAAAGCAAGCACCCTGAAGGACCAACCAAATAAACCCTTACAGAGGGGCCACCTGGTAAAAATACACAAGATGCGCTGGTTGAAGATGCTGAGGTCCAGAATGGGATAAACACCTCCATCGCTTTCAGGGCCACAAAAAGCAAAGTAAAAAATTCTGACCTTGATCAGTGTAAGATAGGGCCTCTATAGTCCTGCACAGTAACCATCTGAAAGAGATGCATAAGATGCGTTTGAAGCAGCTAAGATCCAGAATGAAGGGACCTCAACCATCCTCTTCATGACCAAGAGTAAGCAGCAAGATGCTTTACCCCATTCTGGGTACTATATGGTCATTACTGTTCCTGCTAAAACAAACAAATGTTCCAAAAGCATTTTCTGACAGACGGCCAATGAACTCAAAGATGTCACTTTTAAAAAACACTGGTCCTTTTCCTTCACATTATTTTTTTCTTGAAATTTAAATAAAGAATAAAAAATCCAAACACAAAGGAATACCTTGCTGGCGGCTGCATCAATTCAAAGGAGAAAATACACAACCATGAAGATTTGAGCGCTTCCGTTCCACTTTGTTCAACTTAAGGAACTATTTCAGAAAATAACCTGTTATTCTTACTGCTGATATTCCTTTAACACGTGTTACGGAGATTAGATTAGTAAAGACCAGAAAAGCAAAATCTAATTTCATTTCATTTGTGATATCTGTTCTTGCAAACAGTAAACACCAAAGAAGAACATTTTGTTATCCATTTACTCAGGTTTGTTGCAGCAAAACTGAAAACTAAATTTTGATAAAATCCCATCAGAATAAACAATCTGCAAATTTTGTCAAATCTCATCATTCCTACAACTGTTTAAAGTTTATACTCCCAATTGCTTCCAATTAACAGAACCAGTTTGTTCAAAAAATGTTAATAATTTTATAAGGAGACAAAAATATGCAAAAAGTAACTGAAAAGATCCTTCAAAATAAATTTAAAATAACTATACAACATACTCTATTCTGATCCAAGCTTGATAAGACTGGTTAAACAACTACATAGAAATCTCTTGGTTTCATAATGTCTAATCTTACTTAATAAATTGACAGGAAAAAAAAAAAAGATTCAAACCTCTGATACCTAAAAGGCGAGGCATGGAACCTTTTAGAGACATGTTCTTAAATAGTTAATTTTTAAAATATTAAAGTTAGTAAAGAAATTCATGGAAAACAATGCAGTTTGTTAAAATACATAAAATTTTTACTGCTGTCTGAACTTCAAAGATAAGGGAATTTTTAACAACTTCCCCTTGCATAATTTTAAATGAATATTTTTGGAGTCAGTTTTAAAATAAGGATCTGACCAATGAACAATAACTTTAAAACAGCAGCTTGGGTAAAGGAAAAGCTGTGGACAGGGAATGAAATAATCATGACGGCATCTCAGTCATGGTGATAGGGTGTGGTGGTCTCTGACCACCCACTAATGTTATTCCCCTGTGCCCCTGTCAGGCTGTGGCACAGACATGTTACCCAGGGTGAATTCCCCATTGCCACTCCTGTGCTGTCAAAGGCAAGAAGTACAGAGAACAGGTGCGGATATTGGGAAGGACATATGCTCATTCTATCCAAGCTAGTGCAAGTACCCTTGCCTCCACAAGTGAGGGGCAAATGTAGCCTCTAGAGTAATGCAGGCATACACATCACGACCAATTAAGGGGGGATTAGGGCCTTATAGAGAATGTCCTCAATGTTCATATCCCAAACAAATTTATTTTCCTACCAAGGGACAAATATAATTGGTTGCAACAGGTACCTTGTTGAAGAAGAGATAATCCACACTTACTTGGATGAGAAGAGATAGATGTGTGCTGCAGTGGAAGCAAATGAAGAGACTAGGTGAGTGCAAGAACATGAAATACCCCATGAATGCCTGCATGATGACCTCCTTTGGATGGCTCAATCACTACTGCACTGAGTACATTCCTAATACAGGGATGAACAGGATGAGTCTCATTTTTATTTCACATTTGTTTTCTGGGGAAGAACACTTGCCACAGACTATTTTCCAGGTACTGCTCAGGTGAAATAATTCACAAAAGAAAAAGTTGTACATTTCATAACAGACCATACCAATATATTAACAAAAACTGTACAGTAGCAATTAACAGACGTAGCAACAATTATGAGAGAAATGCGCATTTTACAGGACTGCGCGTCAGGTTTACATCATGGTGGAAGTGCTGTGGGGTAGTGGGAATCAGGGCAGGGGAGGGGGTGTTAGTAGTCGAGAGAGAGTAAAGGCTAAATATTGGGGGGGGGCATTATGTGATGTGGCAAGTGCAGTTTGATTTGGTGTTGAGGATTTTTTTTAAGTTTAGCTCTGAAGAAGAGAAAAGGGGACTGGAGCTTGTATAAGTTTTTTTTGGGGGGGGGGTTCTCAAAAAACAAGAACAAAGACCAAGAAAGAGTGGATGGTGCAGTGCAGCCTGGTTTGGGTAGACAAAATGCACATTTTACAGGACTGCGTGTCAGGTTTACATCATGATTGGAAGTGCTGTGGGGTAGTGGGAATCAGGACAGAGGAGGGGGTTGTTAGTAGTTGAGAGAGAGTAAAGGCTAAAGATTGGGGGGGGGCATTATGTGATGTGGGAAGTGCAGTTTGATTTGGTGTTGAGGAATTTTTTTAAGTTTAGCTCTGAAGAAGAGAAAAGGGGATTGGAGCTCGTATAAATTTTGGGGGGGGGGAGGATTCTCAAAAAACAAGAGCAAAGACCAAGAAAGAGTGGATGGTGCAGTGCAACCTGCTTTGGGTAGACATCATGACATCACAAAAGTGCATAAACTTGTAGTAAGTACATAAAGCGCAAGTATGTTTGAATTAAGAAAAGACAGACATGTTAAGTACCTCTGCGATACAAGAATGATACTAACTGAAGTAAGATTATGTGCCAGAACTGGAAAAGGGGAAGGCTAATGTTGCACTCTTTGTAGTACAAGCAGCTTTCAGCAGCTACAATGTATTACAAGATAATGATAAAAGAAACTAAGAGCAGTCTGTGTTACAACAGTAACACACTTAGTGCTGCCTCACAGACACAGGCCAGAAGTGAAGTGCATCACTGATCATGTAATATGACTTTACAACATAAAGCATTTTATTCTTCCACAAATAAATAAAAAATGTGGCTGCATGAAGTGTACTGCAAAGTTCAAAGCTGTTTTAGCTTCCTGACTCGGTTTGGTGATGGGCTGGCATGTCACTACAGGACAGCGATGAAAAGTGCTTAAAACTAAGCATATTAAGTATATTGGAAAGCTGCTTAAAATGGTCTCCTCTACCCCAGATTTTTTCACATAATCAATACCAACTTTGATTAGCATCTTTCTCATATAAAAAAGGTGCTTAATGTGTTTATCTTTCTCTAGTTTCAAACATAACTGTAGTGCTTCATGTATTGTGTGCTATGGATTTTTTTGATGTCAGAGCAGCAGGACTGGAGGATAAGCTAGCCCAACTAAGCCTGGGAGAGGTTCCCAGAAAAGGAAATTTTTAGCCCAAAATTATGAAGGTCTGTTTTTAGAGTCACACCCTACTTCAGACTAATCAACAGCAAGCTTCAACCAATCAAATTGGAGGATAAGAGGTGTCGGCACCTTCTGAGGTCAGAACTGGGGGTTCACCTTCCCTGATACTCTTCTCTTCAACCATTAAGAACAAATGGCACAGGCCTGAATGCTTGCTAGTCAGAGATGAGGGCATTATCTGCAAAACAGCAGAAGGTTCTGGAAGACCAAGTTACAGCTTGTGCCTATCCCAACTGTCCCTGCAGTGATGTGATCATTGTTTATGTTTAACTAATGACTGGCTGCCAAAGCTAATACAAACACAATCTACTACCAGACAGTTTCAAAGCATCAGCTTATCTTTTTCTTCCAGCGCCTATACTCAAAGGGGGCTTTTGAACCAGTCTGACTTTCCCAGTAAACAAGTGCAAATAAAATAATTTTTTTTAAATTTAACCATTTCTTATAAAACACCTACTAGTCAAAGTAAACTCTGTCATTTAGAACTACATATGTGTAGCCTAAAAATTTCATGCATCAGCTGAATTCTTGAGATTACAAAGGAAAGTGAAATAAGACATACAAGTACAGGAATAAACATAACTAACAAACACAATACTACTTCCAATCAGGGTTACCAGACGTCCCTATTTGAGTGGGACTGTTCAGACATCAGCAGCCCAATCCCGATTCCCACACTGCCCTGTTAAAATCCTGGCAAGACAACCTCCATGTTGTGATTTTTGACTGGCTCATATACTAGCATACAGGCCAATCAAATTCCAAAGCGGTGCCACTTCTGTTCAATGCGAAACAGCGGGCTGTTCTGCACTGAACAGAAGAGGCTCTGCTGTGCGATATCTGATTGGCTCTTACACTGGCATATAAGCCAATCAAAAATCACAAAGCGGAGCTACTTCTGTTTAATTTTTTTTTTTGTTCCCGTCCCTACATGTCCGAAATTTGGCAACCCTGCTCCTAATACAGGCAAAAAAAGAGCAGAGGCATTTACCTTCACTCATATGAAAAGAATACCCTCCCCCAAGTTAAATTAACTACCCAAATGCCCAAGCTATTTGTCTAATAGTGCACTTAAGTGAGAAATACTACTCACTATGGATATAATAAATAAATATTGCACTTACTTGGAATATATGTAAGTAAATATTGCACAAATAAATAAAAACTGAAGTATGTGTCCAGAACCCTGGGACTAGTGCCAGAGTTCAGAAGTCTAATCAGTGTAGGGTAGAATCTGTTGCTGAATGTTGTGCAGCAGATGATGAGATAGCTCCTGCCCGATGGTAGATGCTTAAACAGTCCATGCGCAGGATGCAAGTCGTCCTGTATTATTTTGGTGGCCTTTCGGATACTTCTTGCAGAATACAGATGTTGTACCGATGGAAGACTGGAACCTATTACACTCTCTACAATCCTCATCACTCTTTGTAACACCTTCCTTTCTGTAACTGTGCAGCTTCCAAACCACACTGTGAAGTTGCAGGCGAGGATGCTCTATTTCACCTCTATAAAAGGTGCAGAGAATATGAGGAGTAAGCTTAGCTTTTTTCAGCCTTCTTAAAAGGTGGAGGCATTGGTGCGCTTTCTTGACCAGTTGGCTGGTGTTTCCTGACCATAAGAGATCCTCTGATGTTTACACCCAGGAATTGTGTAGTCTTAATCTTCTCCACACATTCACCATTGATTCTGAGGACTTGGTGGTTTGTTCTACTTTTCCAAAAGGAGATTATGATCTCTTTGGTCCTGCTTACATTTAGGTCATGGTTGTTCCCCTCGCACCAACTGATCAGAGATGCCACCTCCTTTTCGTACGCCCTTTCATCAGGTTGGTGAAGAACAGTGGGATGAGAACACATCTTTGTGGAACCCCAGTGTTAATTGTGATGCACTTTGATGTGTTCTTACCTGAACACACCCCCTGTGGTCTCTCAATCAGGAAGTGCAGGATCCAGTTACAGAGATGTTTACCAATTCTTAAATGCCAATTTTTTCTATCAGCTGCATTGGTACCACCATACTAAATGCAGAGCTGAAGTCTATGAACAGCATCCTCACATAGTTGGTCTGTGCCTTCTAAATGCTCAAGTGAGATGTATAGTGCTACTGATATGGCATCAGGCATGGACTACTTAGCTCTGTACACAAACTGCAGAGGGTCAAAATCAGGATGTAGGCATGATGAAAGATGCTTTCTGATCAGCCGCTCAAAACATTTCATAACAGTGGATGTCAGAGCAACTGGCCTGTAGTCATTTGGGCTGGAGGGTGTGGCTTTCTTAGGTAGTAGGATGATGTTGGTTTCCTTACAGCATGAGGGTACTTTTGTCATGGCAAGGAGGTGTTAAATATTTCCTTGAGCACTGTATATATTTTATCAGCACAGCCTTTTAACACCTTGACAGCAAGGCATTATTTTATACAACCACTGCCTTAGTATTCTTTCTAGACATTCTGAATTTTCATATTTTTATCACTCCTTTATTAAGATAACCAACTGCATTAGTAATAAAATCTAAACAAAAATGTCTGTAGCACAAATAGATTATAATTAACCTTCACGACTTGTGTGTAACTGTGTGTAAATTATGTACATATAAAGGAGGATCTAAAGCACACAACATAATTCAAAATCATTCTCTCTTAGAAGGAAAGAAAAACACTCCATCAAAATATGCCAGTTGTCTCCAGTACTGAATTAATCAGATATGCATTCCTTTTAAATAATTTAAGAAGTTATGTACTCACCATAATGTTCCATCCGTGTTGTTCATTTTCATTCTTCCTCAACCTGTGGGTTTGGATCAGACTCTGCTGCTTTTTACAGCTTAAGATCCGACTCCCGAGACCCTCCCTTAGATATAATGTCCCTGTCCTCCAGATTACCTTAGACTGAAGTTTGCTGCAGTTGCATATGCAAAATACATATATGCATACATAGAAAATTATCATAAAGCAGATAAAAATCATGAGCTCAAAAGGAACAGTGGTTCCTAAAATACCTCCAAGTCTTCCCAGAAGGTGTCTATCTGATGTTGTCATTTTCATTCATTCCTCAATTTGTGGGACAGAGTCCCCAGCTACACTGATCTTGGGGGCCCTCATGGAAGGATATTCCAGAGCACCACATAACCACAGGATGCTCCATTTCTACATGTAATATCCAATTTGTAATGTGAAACAAAGGTATGAGTATTGGACCAGGAGGCAGCTGAAGAAATATCAATTTTCCATTGCTCCCCATTTACAAGAGTTCTCCCTGCAGACAAGATGTCAAGTTAGGAAGGCAAAGGGAGTAACTAGACCACCTCCTTCAGGGCCTCATCTTAAAATGGGGAAGGGAAGCATATGCAACCCTCTCTTATCCTACATCATTTGTAGAATATCCCCAAATCTGAGGTCATCAGGAAGGAATTGTGGAATCCAAATCTTCCCACCACCCACGAACAGTGCCAGGGAGTCCAGAAGGCAAGCTGATTTGTTTTCTTTTGTACCTCTTTCTGTGGCTCCACAGCAAGGAATGCTCTGGGGAGGATGATTGAATCTCATACTTGGACTCTTACTGTGGTACTGCAACTAAGACTCCAAACATGTATCTCAAAGGTGAGAGGCTCGAGAAGGCTCACAAGCATATGTGGCTCAGTCCTGAAATGAACCTGAGTATAGTATGTGCCAGGGAAGGATAGCCTGTAAAGTCCTCTAAAGCTAATTATAAAACAAAACTAGCATCCCTAGCTAAAGAAAATCACAAGGCATTTTTTAGCTATGTCAGAAATCTAAAAAGAGAAGGCCCAGCTTTGTGCGACTAGTAGTGGAGGGTACCTCTCATACTGACTTTGAGGACATTGTCAACCTGCTATCAGACTTCACCCCCTTGTCCTCACCAGACATAACCCAAGGCATACCAGTCACCAGTCCTCTAACTAGCATCTCCAAAGAGCATGGCTAAAAACACAGCCTCTATGGGACTGGATAATATACCAAGGTGCCTACTAAATGGTCTAAAACAGGACCTAGTGAAACCTCTTGGCAGTCTCTGCAACCATAGTCAAAGTACCGGCTTTGTTCCAGCAGAATGGAAAATAGCAACAGTAATTCCCTTGCACAAAGGGGGTCCATCAACTGACCCTGGAAACTATAGACCCATAAGCCTAACTTGCAAGGTCATGGAGAGAATAGTCATGGACCTTAACAAAGACACAGGTGACCTTCAAATTCATGACCTGACCCAACTTGGCTTTAAGAGTAGCTCGTGCTCATTAGACCTGGTGTCCTTCTTGAGAAGGTCACCAAGGCCCTGGATGAAGGCAAAACAGTACAAACAGTCCATCTTGACTTAGCTAAGGCTTTTGACAGAATCCCTAACTAAGGCATTACTGAGAAACTCAAACAGCTGGGAATTAACCTATATGTCACTAGATAGGTAGCCAACTGGCTCACCAACAGAATGAAAACAAAGTTGGGGATTCCACCTCTGCCAGCAGACCAGTTACCAGTGTTGTACCACAAGGATCTGTGCTGGACAATCAGAAGAGATTAGAAAGGATTGGGAAGAGAAACTGGATAAGCAATTCACAAAGAAACAATGGGAGGATATATGTATGTCTTCCAAATATGCAACAAAATGTAGACTATTTAGGATTTTTGCCTGGAATGGTTTACACAGATACTTCTATACACCAAGTAGACGCCATAGACTCCAGAGAATTTTTCTTCTGGCAGACAGCAAATGTTGGAGGTGTGATGGGGAAGAAAGAGGTAATTGGAACATAGTTTCAGGGAGTGTGGTGAATTGGTGGACACTAAGGATTGCCTGCAGGACGCACTGTTAGAGATGCTGGGAGGATGGACTGGTCAAACGAGGGAGATGATTTTTCTGAGCTATGATAAAGAATAAGAATTGCCTAGACAAGGGTAAGGCCTTGCTATGTCGAACAATGGTGGCTGCCGAAAAAGCAATTGCTAGAAAATGGAACTCAATGTCAGTAGTTGTTCTAAGACTGATACAACAATGCTGCTTTTTAATCAGAAAAAGGTATAAAGAATGCAGGATTCTACTGTTTGAAGAGAAAGGACATTGGATTTCCCAGTCTCCTATGTACATGATTTTCTTTGCAGTAAAGGAAAAAAGAAGTTATGTACCTACCATAACGTTCCATGTTAGTTGTCTTCATCTAGCCTTCCTTCTTGCTGTTTGGGTTTGGAGCCGATCCTCGGCTCCGACTCAGCCATCTTATATAGCTCGAGAGCTGTTTACTGGCTCGAGGCTACCCCTTATCCCAGCATCAGCTACCCAGATCTCATTTGTGATAGCGCAAACTAAACATAAGTAGAGAAACCAGTTCCTAAAAACTGGTTGTCCAATACACCTAAACAAGGAAAGAGTTATAAATTACCTGGCATGTGAAGTAATAAAAGATGCTCAGCCAGTGAAAACAAAAAGGGAACTCCTCACAATCCTCTAGGAAGGTGGAAGGAGGGAGGGATGCAAGAAGGAAGGCGAGATGAAGACAACTAACATGGAACGTTATGGTAGGTACATAACTTCTTTATGTTAAGTTGTCCATCTCGCCTTTGTTCTTGCTGCTTGGGACAGCGTCCCTAGCACCTAAAATCCCGGGTGGCTCATTGGAACAGACTCTTCAGAACAGTAGAACCAAAGGAAGCTCTGTTCCGGGAGACCATATCCATCTTGTAATGAGAGACAAAAGTATGAGGGTTTGCCCAAGTGGCAGCTGCACAGATTGAGTCTATGGGCAACCTAGACTGAAAGGCTACAGAGGTGGCTAATGCTCTAGTAGAATGACCTTTTGGTTTAGCTGGCAGCTCTTTATTTCGTAACTGATAAATAAAGGCAATAGTATCAGACAACCATCTGGATAAAGTCACCTTAGAAACTGGAAGGCCTTGTATGTTGAAAGCATAAGAAAGAAATAACTGGTCTGACTTTCTTAGCTCCTTAGTTCTATGGAGGTAAAAACGCAATTGTCTTTGCACATCCAGTTGGTGGAGCTTGTATTCTGCCTTGTTGCTGTGATTGGGAAAGAAAACTGGGAGATCTATGGATTGATTTAAATTGTTCTCTGAGCAGACTTTAGAAATAAAGGATGGATTGGTCCTCAGATAAACTCTGCCCTTGTGAAACACCAGGTAAGGAGGACGAGCACATAGTGCTTGACGTTATGAGACACGTCTAGCTGAAGTGATAGCAACCAGAAAAAGTGTCTTCCAAGAAAGAAATTTTAAGGAACATGATGCTGCCGGTTCAAAGGGAGGCAAAATTAAGGACGCTAAAACTAAACTGAGATCCCAAGGAGGAGGAGGATCTCTAACTGGGGGTCTAAGAATATATGTTCCTCTCATAAAGGCCTTGCAGAGCTTATGAGACATTATGCTAGAATTAAACATACCTATATGAAAATTAGAAATGGCAGCTAACTGTACTCTAATGGTAGCGGAAGCCGCACCACACTGAAAAAGCTGTGCTAGAAATTCAAGAATTTCATGGACTGGGGCTGAGAAAGGATCTAAATTTCTAGATTCTGCCCAGTAAGAAAACAGTTTCCATTTACTAGCATACGTTTTCCTCATAGTAGATTTATGTGAGGAAAAGTACAGTTTTGTACCTACCATAAATGTAGATGTTCGAAGATCCACATTGCTGCAGTCCTAACACTTGGGTAGTCCGCTGTCCCTCGGTCGGCCCGAATATCAGAGTATAAGGCTGACGTCGGTCAAGGCGCATTTGACTGACATCAGAACGTCAGGGTACAAATGCGCATGACCGACGTCATATCCTCAGTCTTTTCTTGCCCCAGATGTCAGAAGACACTAAAAAGAAAGGTCAAAACCCATAGACAACAACCAAACAATCAACCAACCTAACACTAAAAATATGTACAATATAAACAACATATACAATATACCTCAGATTGATAACCCAGCCCACACAACTGCCTCAAACTACAGAGGGGAAGGAGGGAGGGAATTGGACTGCAGCAATGTGGATCTTGAACATCTACATTTATGGTAGGTACAAAACTGTACTATGTTCTTCATCTCACATTGCTGCAGTCCTAACACTTGGGTAGAATCCCAAAGCAGAGGTAAGGGAGGATGGCTAAACTATAATGAAGCAGGAGCTGCCAAAATGCCCTGCAAAACAGCAGTGGCAAAACCAGCCCTGGATTTAGAGTACAGTGGAAGGTGGTAATGCCTAGAGAAAGTATGCACTGAACTCCAAGTAGCTGCCTCCAAAATATCCTTAGTTGCCACCCGCCTCAAAAAGCTGTTGAAGTGGCAGTAGCCCTAGTGGAATGAGGCCTAATCCCAGCTGGAATCTCTTTGCCATGATGGGAATAACAGAAAGCAATGCAAAACCCAATCCACTTAGAAATAGTTTGTTTTGACACGGGCTTGCCCTGAGAACACAAAGCAAAAGAAACTAATAACTGCTGAGATTGCCTGAACCCTTTAGTTCTGTCCAAATAATATCGCAACTGCCTGTGTACATCTAAAGTGTGCAAAATCTTTCCCCTTTATTTTGGGGATTTGCATAAAAAGTAGGCAAATGAATAGTTTGGTTTAAAGCCACACTAGAAACCACTTTAGGCATAAAGGAAGGATTAGTACGTAAAGATACCCTATCCTTATGGAAAATTAAGAAAGGCTCAACTGCCATAAGGGCCTGCAATTCAGAAACCCTTCTTGCAGAGGTAATGGCTAACAAAAAAGCAGTCTTCCATGACAAATATTTCAACTCAGTAGTAGCTGCAGGCTCAAAAGGTTGTAGAGTGAGTTTCTCCAACACAAAATTGAGATCCCAAGCAGGAGTAGGAGCTCTTCGTGGGGGTCTTATATTCTTTGCCCCTCTAAGAAATTGCTTGAACAAAGGATGAGAAAACAATGGTGGGTCACAGTCGTAGTGAGCTGAAATTGCTGCAGCATGAATCTTAATAGAAGAGAAGGACAAACCTTTGTCCAATAACTCAGTAAGATATTGAAGAGCCACACTTAAATTAGGCTCAGAAACATCCAAATCCTTTGCTGCACTCCAAAACAAAAATCTCTTCCATTTATCTGCGTACACTTTCCTTGTACTAGGCCTTCTAGCTTCCAAAATCACATTCAAAACTTGTTGTGGAAGATGAGACCCTCTATGGTTCAAAACAGAATATGCCAGGCTGTTAGGTGAAGAGAGTGAAGTTTGACATTGAGCAAATGACTGTCCTCCTGGGACAACAGGTGTGGAATCAAAGGCAAAGGCCATGGAGGCTTCCGTACTAGACTTCTCAGTAATGGGTACCAGTGCTGTCGAGGCCAATCTGGAGCTATCAAAATCATCCTTGGCTTGTCCTGTCTGACCTTCAGAAGTACCTTTGGGAGGAGAGGCAGAGGTGGAAAGGCATACACATGAAGATTTTTCCAACTGAAAGAAAGAGCATCCACTTTCCAAGCTGTGGGATGAAACCTCTTCGTGCAAAACTTTGGCAGCTGGTGGTTTAGTGGAGAAGCGAACAGATCTATGTCTGGAGTTCCCCATGACACTGTCAATTTCTGAAATACATGAAGATCCAGTTTCCACTCGTGGGGATCCATGATTTGTCTGCTTAACACATCTGCTAAGAAGTTCTGTGCTCCCGGCAGAAACCTTGCCTGAAGATTTAGTTGTAAACTGAGAGCAGTCTCCCACAAAATCATTGCTTGCCTGCATAGAGGATAAGAATGTGTTCCCCCCTGCTTGTTGATGTACCACATGACAGTTGTGTTGTCTGTTAGAATCAACACCTGCCCTGGAAGAAGTAAATCCTTGAAAGCTATTAATGCAAACTGGACTGCTAACATCTCCTTCAAGTTGATATGTAGATGCTGTAGTCTGACAGGCCACTTGTCTTGTATCCACTTTCCATTTAGATGAGCTCCCCAAGCATTGTCTGAGGCATCTGTCATTAAAATCTGACTCGCCTCTGGCCGGGTCACAGAGAGTCCCTTGTTTAGGTGACATTCCTGAGCCCACCACAAAAATTCCTTTTGAATGCAAGGTATTATTTGAATGACAGTGTCCAGATCCTGGCAGTGCTGTGTCCATACATTTTTGAGATACCATTGCAGCTTCCTCATATGCAGTTTGGCATTGGGAAGCACCAGAATACAAGATGCCATGAACCCTAAGGCTTGAAGGACTGTCCTTGCAGTCAGCCCGGACTGAAGAGATAGTTGATGGAAGTAAAGGGAAAGATTCTTTTGTTTGTCCGGGGTTAAAAAGGCCATCTGGGATGCTGTATTCAGTCTCACACCCAGAAAGCACATGTCTTGAGAGGGTACTAGACTGGACTTTATTTCGTTCACAGAATACCCCAGGCATCTTAGCACTGCTATCACATAATCCAAATGATGAAGAAGCTCGTCCCTTCCTTGAGCCAGAATCAGGCAATCGTCCAAATAAGGATAGATTTGTATCCCTTTTAGCCTGAAGAAAGCTATCACTGGAGCCAGAACTTTTGTGAATACTCTGGGCGCAGTAGATAAGCCAAAAGGCAATGCAGAGAACTGATAGTGAGAATTCCCAGTCCGAAAACGCAGATACTTCCTACAACTTAGTCCGATAGGAACATGGAGGTAAGCCTCCTTGAGATCCAAAGTTACCATCCAGTGATCCTTGCCCAGTAGAGGTAAAAGCTGTTGTAACGTCAACATTTTGAACTTGGGAATGTCCAGATAAGTGTTGAGGATAGATAAATCCAAAATTGGTCTCCACGTGTTCCCCTTTTTTGGTACTAGGAACAGGCGAGAATAAAATCCTAGGCCCCTTTCTGGCATAGGAACCGGCTGTATGGCCCCTATTTGGAGTAACAGAGAAATTTGCTTGTGAGCCTCTATTCTTTGTTGAGGAGGAATGTCTGGCATGCCTTTGAAAGGAGGCAAGGTATGGAAATAAAACCTGTAACCGTGGTGTATGATATCCAATACCCATCTGTCTTGGGTAATTATACTCCAATTTTCTTTGAAAAGTGCCAACCTTCCTCCCAAAGGTGCTGCCAGGCGAGAAGGTTCTGGCAGCTGAAAAGGTAGGTCATTGGGTCTGTTTACGAAAGGACTGACCCCTGCCCTCACCAAGACTGTGCAGGAGAACTCCTGTTCTAGGTCTGAAAGAGCCCTGACCTCTGCCCCTGCCACGCCTAGATCTACCCCTAGACTGGGAATCATAAGAAGGATCGTCCACCCCTTAGTAGGCCAATTTCTACTAAACTTTGGAGGCTGAACCTGCAAAAATCTTTAACAGTCTGCATAGACTTAGCCTTGTCTTCCATTTTCTTTAAAACTGCTTCAACAGGAGAACCAAACAAGACATCAGATTGTAAAGGAGCATCCAAAATCCTTGTTTTAACATGGTCAGATAAATTTTGATCCCTCAGCCAGGCATGCCTGCGAAGAACTGACCCAGTGGCAGCCACCCTAGACGAGGCCTGTACAGCATCAAAACCACATTGCAAAGAATGCTTACCCACCTGTTCAGAAACATGCACTAAATCTTGTAACTCTTTACAATCAATACCTTCCGCCAGAGCATCAACCTTAGACTTCAATTGTGAAAGGAGATAATTCTGATATTTCAACATGTGAAACTGGCAATTCAAAGCTCTCATGGCAAGAGTGGAAGAAGTATAAACTTTCTTTCCCCATCTATCCAAGGCCCTAGCCTCTTTATATGCAGGAACCGGATTCTTGACAACAGAAGCCTTAACACCCTTAGGCCCCTGGCTAACAGTTTCTGGGTCTGCCCTAGGACTCTTAAAAGATACTTATGAGCTTCAGGCACCCTGTAATACCTATCTGGTTTAACAGGCGCAGGAGGCAAAGAATCAGGATTAAGAGAAGCCTCTGCAAACACATCTTCCACCACATTCAGAACAGGAGGTATAGCCAAAGGCCTATGCTGGGGTAAAAACAAAAATTCCCTAAGCCTTTTCCTGGAATCAGAGAAGTCCTGACCTTCCCATTTAAAATGCTCTCTCATGGAATGAAGAGTCTCTGAAAAAGAAAAATCCTCAGGAGGAGAAGCAGAAGGAGTAGAATCATCCACATCAGAATCCGAATAAGGAGAATACTCCTGCAAGTCTTCAGCCGAAGACTCAGACACATCCGAAGCCTGTTCATAATTCCCCAACACTGGTTCCATCCTAGGCCTCTTATCAGGAGGGGGCATAGAGCCTCTAAAGTAATTAAATCTTCTGCCATTTTAAGCATGTGCTTCTTGGGCACAGAACCTGAAGAACTAGGAGTGACACCCACAGAAGCTAAACTAGACCTGCCTCTAGGAGAAGCCTTGGAAACAGAAAGAGAGGGCCTAGACACCTTAGGAAGGGAGGGGAGTACAGTTATCTGAGAAGCCCCTGCAGCCTGACCTGCCTCCTGGGAGGCCACATCCTGTAAAATCAAACTTTCTCCCTGGGACTCCAGAGAGGCCTCCGTCGGAACCACCGGTTCCACTGACGGCTCTAAAGAACCGGCGTCCGGTTCGGACGACTCCTCTAACCTAGGTTTGACTGCCTTGTCTTTGCGCTTCTTTGAAGAAGCCGGCGTCGGAGCATCCGACGGCATACTGTAATTGCACCGCTTCCCAAAGACCAACCTGGCACAATCTAACCTTCGCTTAATAGTGCGTTTATTGAACCTAGCACAAAAGCGACACCCAACAACGTCGTGCTCAGGTCCCAAACAAGGTATACACAAATTATGGTAATCCCTATGCGGTATCTGTTTCCCACAAGAAATACAGTTATTCACTTTTTCTGACATCCGGTAAACCACCGAGGCAAGAAAAAACCAAAATATTCCCCAACGGGGTACTTAACCAACTCTGACTTCGGTCTGAAACTCCGAATTCGAAAAATTTCAGAACGCCGAACGGCACTTGCAACACTGCTTCTGCATCGGACCATGCGGCAAAAAAGACTGAAGATATGACGTCGGTCATGCGCATTTGTACCCTGACGTTCTGATGTCAGTCAAATGCGCCTTGACCGACGTCAGCCTTATACTCTGATATTCGGGCCGACCGAGGGACAGCGGACTACCCAAGTGTTAGGACTGCAGCAATGTGAGATGAAGAACATCAATAATATCACGGACTGCTGGGGAGATACTGGAAAGACTGGCTAAGGTTGGAAGTGGAGTAACCAAGCTATGAGCTGGAGAGTTTGAAGGGATTAGTGCAACCTGCCTGACTGGTGAATCAGAAGATCTGGAACTGGGTCCAGAATAAATGGTTGATCCAGGTGGAGGTGTAGGAACAGGAACCATATCTGTCGAGGCCAATATGGGGCGATGAGGATCATTTTGCAACCCAACGATTTTGCTTTCTGTACGAGTCTTGGAATTAGGGGAAAATGGGGAAGAGCATAAAGGAGTCCCTGAGGCCAACCGTGGACTAGAGCATCTCTGGGTATATGACCTGGAAGAAGTAGGGAGAAGTAGCTGCTGCACTTGTTAAGAGGAATGGCAAATAGTCCCCATTTGCGGAAGGTAAGATCCGCAACTTACCGATTCAGAGACCACTCGTGAGGCATGAGGATAGCTCTGCTGAGCCTGTCCGCTATGACCGATTTCCCAGGGATGTGCATTGCTATCAGAAAACATTGGGAGGAAATCGCCTATTGCCACAGTCTGAGTACTTCTCGACACAAGGGGTAAGACCTCGTCCCGCCCTGTTTGTTGATGTACCACACCACTGACATGTTGTCTGTTTGGACTGAAATGGTCCCAGAAGGAAGAGAGTCTTGAAGGGCTTGCTACGCTAGGAGCACCGCTCTCATTTCTAGGACACTGATATGCAGATGGTACTCGTGAGGTTGCCAAGTGCCTTGGACTGTCCTGCCTAGAAAATAACCCCCCCCTCCCCCTATCAGGGAGGCATCAGTGGTCACTGTGGCTACCAGAGGGGTTGTATGAAAGGTCTGCCCTGAATTACTAGTGGGGAGACCATCCACCAAGAAAGGTGCCTTTTGCATGTTTCTGTAATCAGGATCATGTGAGATATGGGTAGTTCCTGGAAAGACCACTGCGTGAAAAGAAGCTACTGAAGGATTCGCATGTAGAAACGCGCTAATGGGACAAGAAGAATGGCAGCTGCCATGGAGCTTAGAGGACATGTCTGACTTGAACCCTATTGCTCTGCATTAGAGTTCACACTTGTTGACTAACAGTGGAAACTCTTTCCTGTGGTAATCTTGCAAACATTTCTTTTGTGTTTAATTCTGCTCCTATGTATGTGATAGACTGACAGGGCAACAAGGCAGATTTTTTGAAATTTACTGTAATGCCTAGTTGAGTGCATGAAGTGATTGTATAATCCCATGCCTCTAAGAGTTGACGCCTGGTGGTAGCAGTCAGGAGCCAGTCGTCTAGATAGGGAACCACCTGGAATCCTTGACACCTCAGGTGAGCTGTGACTACTGCCATACACTTGGTGAACACCCTAGGGGCTGAGGTGAGACCAAAGGGCAGAGCTCTGAACTAGTAATGACTGGCCCCCACCCGGAGGTGAAGAAATCTCCTGGAGCGTCTGTCCATCTTGATATGGTAGCACGCTTCCTGAAGATCTATCAAGCACATCCAATTGTCCTGACCCAGAAAAGGGAAAATGGACTGCAGTGTCACCATCCGGAACTTTTTTTTTTTTGGTACAGATTTGTTCAATCTGCTGAGATCCAGTATTGGTCTCCAATCCCCTGTCTTTTTTGGTACTAAAAAGAATCCTGAGTAAGTTCCGGATCCTAGTTGGTCTGCGGGGACTTCTTGAACGGCTCTTTTTTCTAGCAGCCTTGAAACTTCTGTGACTGCTTGATCCTTTAGATTGGGTGAAACATCTGGGATGGGCTTTTTTGATTCTATGGGGGAATGATGGAAGGGAATTTTGTAACCTCCGGATATGATGGATAGTACTCATCTCTCTCGTTATATTTTGCCAGGCTTTTGGGGTACAGCGAAAGTCTTCACCCGACTGCCTCCAGAGGTGAGCAGTCGGGCAACCCTTCAGGGATGCTGGAAGGGTTTGGCAGAGAAGGGTTCTCTGTCACCCTGGTTTTGCGGACCCCTCTGCCATGAGGGCAGCGACTGTTGTTGTTTCCTCCTCTGATCCTGGGGGGGAAAAAATCACCACATGCGTTAGGCAAGGGTCCCTAGGATTTTCGGAACCACACTTTCTGCTCTTCTGACCCTTGGGATAAGGTGTGTAAGGAGTGTAAAAAAGGACTCCCACGGCAGAGAGAGTCTTGACTTCCTGCTCAAACCCGGTCAACGTGTCTTTCACCTGAGGCCCAAAGAGAAAGGAGCCAAAGGGAGTATTGGTGAAGGACGCTCGAAAGGGTTCGCAAACTGACACAGCCGCATCCAAGCATGTCTCCTGAGAGCTACACCTGTCCCTGTGGCTCTGCTCGCTCCATCGGCTGCATAGGAAATTAGCCTCATGGAGGAGATGACTATGGAATTAAGAGTCGCAAGCTGAGAAGCTACTTTGGCTGGTGCTCCCACAGCTGTAGGATCTTGAAGGGCATCTCCAAGCTCTTTCAGGAGATCCCTTTGAAGAGGTGTAAAATGGCATAGATAGGTTCAGGGACCTCATTGAAAAGGTCACTGAAGCAAACTTTCGCTTTCCATATCCGTCCATCGTCCGAGACTCTGTTCGGAGGATGAACAGATGAAGAGGTTTCTGCTAACTCTTTCTTGGTGGCTGCTGCTATCACCATGGCATCAACGGGCACACCTTTGGAGAGGAATTGCTTGTCCTGGGAGGCTGTAATAAATTTGTTTGGTCTCCTTGGAGTAGGTTCTACAGAATCTGGAGCTGACCAAGCCATCTGAGCCACTACAGACATGAGTGGATCGAAATGAGAAAATACACGGGAGGTGGAAGGTCGGGAACCGAATGCGTCCAGGTATACAGACTCATCCTCGGTAGGGGCTAGGGAAGTCCAGTCCCTCCTCTGTCTAAGCATTTCAAGGATGTCAGAGAAGGAAACATCTTCAGAGGGGGATCTTGGAGACCCTTTCGATTCATCCATGTCTGTATCTGAAGTGACAGACTCAGGGGAGTCTAAGTGCTTCCTCTTGCACTTCTTCCGGGGAGGCTCCTCTGAGTGATCAGGGGAGGCTTTGGAAGAAGAGGGATCACCCAATGGGGTATCCTGAGGCATAGGTTCCCTACTCTTGGGGTCTGGAGGAGGCGTAGAGGTTGGAACAGACACCATGGGGGGAGGAGCCGATGGAGCTGGCAGTAGAGCTGTTTTGGGGGACAGTACACTCCACATGACCTCGAAGGCATCCCGACCTCTAGGCAGAGAAAGCTCCGGCGAAACAGGAGTCTTTCTCCGCATCGAGGGTGACGGCTCCGAGGCCGATGCTGGAGCCGAGCTCACCTGCGCCAAAGCTCCACGGGGGAGAACGAGGTTGGACAAGGGTCCAATGCCACTCCCCCCTTCGGAGCAGACGAGAGCGCCTCGGCGCCCAGATCCCTCGATAGAAGGTATGATCAAGGTAATCAGAGTCGATGTCGGAACAGAAGGAGAGATGATTATCGGCATTGACGGTTCTACTACCTGCGGATCCATGGTCTCCGGCTCCGAGCTAAATGTAGTCGAAGGAGGAACAGAAATAGAGGCGGTTGGAGCAGATACCTGTTGAGGTGGGCTGGACAGAATTTTTGCCAGTGCCTGTGACTTAAGCAACCTACTTACTACTCTCTCCACATCATGATCCGATAATCTAGAGGATCGAGAGGAGTGGGAAGAATGATGGCTACATTCATTCTGTAACAAAGGTGACTGAGGTGCCGTGTGGATGAACTCCAAGGACGGAAACCTCAGTCTCTTATGGTCCGAGACGGCTCAGAAATAGCAGATGGAGCCAACGGAGGAGTTGTCTTGGGCGCCGACATACTTGGTTGGTCAAGTAAAGGAGTCGGCTCTGAAAGTGGAGCCGACGGCTTGACAGACTTAGGGGATTTCGCTGGCCGAATACTTTTAGCTGGAGAATCCTGAGGCTTCAATAATCCCCGAAGGATTAAATTTGTTTTTGCGCTCCTGCAGGACCCTTGGACTAAAAGCATGACATATAGAACAGGAGGCCTGCAGGTGAACAACAATATACACAACTAGTGTGCCCATGTGTCAGACATTTTCTGACAGCATGAGTCACACTTTTTGAAGCCAGATACCTAGGTATCTTTAGACATTATAGTAACAACCATCACAACAACTATAAAAGTTAAACTACAAAAAACAAGAAACAAATAGACTTTTTATATATATATATATACATACATATATATACATACATATATATACATATATATACATACATATATATACATATATATACATACATATATATACATATATATACATACATATATATACATATATATACATATATATACATACATATATATACATATATATACATACATATATATATATATATATATATATATATATATATATATATACACATATACATATATATACACACACACACACTTAAGGAACAGAAAGGAAAGCCTCTAAACGGCTATCCTAAGGGGGGGGAGCTCTCTAATTTAAACGAGTTCAAGGGAAACAGAAGGCCAGCGAGTTATGGAGCGATGGCCAACAAGCTAAAATACACAAGAAAACGATAAAAGGGATGAAGGAATATTATCTAGACAAAAAATAGATAAACACTTGACAACATTTCAAGAATAAACCACAATATACTGATAAAAAACTATACTAAGCCTGAGCCAGTAAGGAAGCAACCTAGCTGAAGCAGCAAACGAGATCTGGGTAGCTGACGCTGGGCATGCTGGGATAAGGGGTAGCCTCAAGCCAGTAAACAGCTCTCGAGCTATAGAAGATGGCAGAGTCGAAGCAGAGGATCGGTTCTGAACCCACATAGCAAGAACGAAGGCGAGATGGACAACTTAACATTTCTTATTCTCTACTAAACTGTGTCATGTGAAAATTATTTGATACCGTAACAGTTTGGCGCAGTGCATATTTGGATTTCTGAGCCTTTTTTGCATTGCTGCAGTAGAAATTGTGTAAAAAAACTAAAGACAAAAAACTTAACTTCCAACAAAGCCCCCAAAATTTTGGACTACAGTTAACAAAATGCTCTGTCATACCAAACCTCCAACCCTCAACCCCTTCCCTCTCAATACTCCCACTGAGACAGCTGGACTTTTAAATAAACACTTCATAGAAACAATTCAAAAACTAACTCAACCAAGTCCCACTGCCTCTACATTACCCATACCCTCCAATCCCTCTTCCCCCATTTCATTCTCCTTTCAACCAGTCCCCACTGCCTTCATCACATCACAACTTAATAAACCTAAACCTTGCTCTCCCTCGGTCAATAACTTACCCCCCCCCACGTCCTTAAAATCACTGCCAAATCCATTGCTTATCCAGTCTCTATCCTTATAAATCAATATTACAGAAGCCCTTGTCCCAGACATTTGGAAAGCCTTCTTCACAATCCCTCTCCAGAAAGGTGGTAACTCCACCGACCCATCCAACTACCGTCCCATTGCAATACTCCCCACTATCCAAAATTCTTGAAAAATGTGTCCATAGCCAACTACTTAAACACTTGCTAGACAACAATCTTCTTATTCCCACCCAGCATGGATTTAGACCCCACCACAGCACATCTACTGCACTACTCTCATTCACCCAAACAGTATCAGAAACCCGCGATTACAATCACCTAGTTTCCTGCCTATTCCTTGATCTCCAAGGCCTTCAATACAGTCTCTCACTCCAAAATAATATCCAAACTTTCTGATCTGCATCTCTCTACCACAACTATAAACTGGTTCTCTAGTTACTTATCTAACAGACAACATTCTGTATGCTGGCAATCTATTACCTCCCCATTTCTACCTGTCAACACAAGTGTTCCCCAAGGCTTCATCTTGGGACCCTCTTGTTCAATATCTATACAGACTACACTACTAAGCTGTCTACTCTTTTACAATACTCCAATGATTCTACCCTTATCACCATCACCCACAACTTTCCAGATCTCCTCACCTCTGTTGAAACCTGGCTCACCGAAAACCAACTAATATTAAATCCAAAAAAAAAAAAACTAAGCTTTTACTTTTCCTGCCTAAAACATTGGCACACCTCAAATCCTCCCTCTCAATTACCTCTCTCAACAATACTATCATCACACCTGAACCCTTTACTAAATTACTTGGTGTAACTATTGATGACCAACTAAAATTTGACATTCACATCAACCAATGCATTAAAAAAACTAATCAGAAACTTGGACTTCTGTACCGTAATCACACACTACTCTTTCCCTCCACTAAACCCTCTCTTGCTAAATCACTTCTCTTACCCTGTCTTCTATATGCAGCCCCAGTCCTTACAAACCTTCAGTCATCTCTCCTCTCTAAATTAGAACAAACCTACCACAAAATAGCTAGATTTGCCTCCAATCTCTCATATAAATCCCACCACTGTTTCGCTCTCAAGTCTTTACTATGACCTGAATTTCGGAAACAGCTTCTACAACTACACATTACACACTCCATACTCGATACCCCCACTTCCTGCCCCTCCATCTCGAACATCGTTATCACTCTATAACCCCATACGTCAGCTTCGCACATCTGACAAACATCTCCTTGACATCTACAAACCTGCTAAAAATATAGGCAAGTCCCTCTATAAATTCTCCGTCACCCATTCATGGAAAACCCTTCCCCTTAATACAAGAAGCATCCCTCAAAGCCCAATTTAAACAAGAGCTTATAAACTACCTACTAAACACCTGGTTCTGTCCATATCAAACTCATACTTGGTATTATACTGCTCTCTTCCCAATTTCCTCTTCCTCACTCAACATACATCTTATTTTTCTACCTGTCTCTCTAATACTTCCCTTACTTTCTTTGCCCTACACCCCAGTTCTTGTAAATACTACTAAACAGAGTTTCCAACTGTTTACCTGTATATATTTTGGCATATTGAACTTATTTATGTTATGTACCTGATTTTATTTTTCTGCATCTTGAACAAAACTGAGTAAAAATGGGTTGTCAACCCTGCAGTTTATAGCTACCTGAAACTATATAATTGTAAACATAGCTATTTTTGTGATATTTCTGTAATACTTTTGTCATATTGTTACTTGTATCTGGAGCTTTTCTCCTCTGGCCTCAACTGAAAACGGGCCCTGTTGGACTAACCCAGTTAACAAATGAAAACAAAAATCACCTCTGGGCCCATTGTGACAGGTTTTCTGTCAGGAAAGTTTTTTGTGTACCAATAGAAAATTTCTTTTCTTTTTTTTTTTTTGTTTGGCTATCAGAAGCATTTAAGGTCTCTACAGGTAAGCTTTAATAGTAACCTCTCCACTGGATTTAACCGAATGTGAGAGGGTAAACTGTATGCATCAGGGAAATTATTCTGTTAATATATAGTTAATTTACATACAACGTTTATTTCATTGTGTGCTGGCAGGGTCTAATCAATAAATCAAATATAGAGCAAAGAAACACACAGGATTCTTCCAATAAGAAAGTCAGTGAATCTAATTACAGTTGCATATCTAGCCCTTTGGAATGAGTGGGTTTTTATCATGGGCACCAGTACAAAGGATCATAGGAAGTTACTGGGCTATTGGCCCTGAAGCCCTTACAAGTCTAGCTAAGAATTTATCTGATGTTCCAACAAGTCCGCCCCTGATGCCACTGTCCAGCAGGGACACAGGTGGAATCCTTTGGGTGCATTTTCTGTTTCCCATTCAGTTATACAGGTTGCACTTACAAAGGGTTAATGAGGTACTCTGCTTGATGTGGAGGGGGAGTCTATTCCACAAAGGGGAGACTGGGACACAATCTGTCCCGTCAACAAGTCCTACTGATGTCACAGACCAGGATGAGGTCGCTCGTGGGGGGTATTCAAGTGGAGCGGGACTTGCAGATATGCAGCACTCCCATCAAGGCAGGGTCGGAGATTGCTTTGCATGACAGACAGAGGTCACCTCTGAGGAGTCTGTATGAGACTCAGTAGAGGGACAGGACCTTTAGCATATCTGTGTAAGGTAGATGTTGGAGGCCCTGGATTCTCCTGGTGAGGAACCTCTGTGGCCTCGCCAGCTGTTGCATGTGCTTTGTGAGATACATGCCAAAAGGGACATTGTACTCAATGATGGGTCTTATAAGGGAATACAGGGATGTTATGACCACCTTGTCCCTGGATGAGATACCCTTACTATGAGGTGGGCCATGTAAAAAGCTTTCCATACAACGGAGGCAATATAGTGGTCAAACGTCAATCTGCTATCAATCTGGGTGCCCAAGTCCCTCATGACTGCGTGCATAGGACCTTGTTATCAATGGGATACATTTGTGATGATGTCACTCTCCCCAAAGGGGATAATGATGCATTTTTTGGTATTCAGATTGAGGCCATGTTTCTGGCACTCGTCATCGGTTTGGGTGAGACCCTCTTGGAGGATGTCCACATTACTAGGGGAATTGATGACAGCTCTCACTTTGCAGTCATCTGCAAACTTGGTCAGCCATAGCCCACTGGTTTTGGCCTGCACCTCAAAGTATATCCCAAACAACAGAGGCCACAAGACCGATCCTTAAGGTACACTGCTCATTACAGATCTGCTCGAGGTAGCTTCCCCTACTTTGACTAGGTGGGTTCTATCAATGAGCCAGTTTGCTACCCATCTGGTAACATACAGATTGATGCCAAGTTGAGAGAGCTTACCTATTATACCAGAGTGTGGCAAAGTATTGAAGGCTCCGGCCAGGTCAAGGTAGGTGGTGTGCACAGTCCTTCCTTTGTCCATGGCTTTGGTGACTGTCTCAAAGTCGACCAAATTTAACAAGCATGACCTCCCCTTGATGAAACTAAACTGTGTGGGATCGAGTGTTTGGAGATTACCAATGTCCTTGTTAATGAGGTTCATGATAATCTGCTTAGCGGCATTGCAGATCAGGCTAGTTAGGCTGATGGGTCTACAGTTTACTGGATTGGCGGATGCTCCACCTTTCTGCAAAGGATGAAATGGCTGTCCTCCACTCAGCTGGGACAAAGCAGGTACTGAACAGGATCCCTAATGGTGCCCTAGTTCCTGCGCAAGTTCATGTAGGATGCAGCCGGGGAGGTTATCGGGTCCCATGGAGGCTGTATTTTTTGCCTTTGACAGGGTAGTGGTGACTTGCTTCCTACAGATGGGGGGGCAGGTGCTAGGGCTGTCCTGATTTATTGATGGTGGACAGTTTTCACTGAACTAGTCTGCCAGCATGTTGGCTATACCTACGTTGTTTGTGTATGTGGTGTCCTTGACCACTAGTTTTGAACAGATCTGGGTGTTTCCTTTGAGATTGCTGCTGCTGACAAATGAGAAGGCGGCCTTATGACTGCCTTTAGTAAATGCGGCCAGTTTGGACTCTAAGGTTGCTTTGGAGGATTTCACTAGTGCTCTTATTTCCTTGTTCAGGCTGAGGAGAGATTGCTTCCAATTACACACCTGCTCCTTCTTGGTTCTAAACAGCAATTTTCTTTTATTGTAGAGATAATTTACTGCAGATGTCCACCAGACAGGTTTACTCTTCCTTGAGTAGGATTTTGCCCTGTTGGAAATTCCTGATTCCATCCAGCTATATAAATGTTCGTACAGCACTTTGGTGTAGGTTTGGACACATGTGCCAGCTCCTATGGAGGGGGGAGGGGCTGTGAAGTTGTTTATACCTTCCCTCAGGAGGTTGTAATCAACTTTGGAGAATTTTTTTTTTTATGCTAACCGTTGCTTTGTGGTTGGATCTTATCAGGGATGATAACACTGTAGGGATGCTGCAGTGGTTACTCATATTGCTTAATATCAAGTCCAAGATATTTTAACCTCTTGTGGAGGTGTTGACCAGCTGGTCCAGGGCATTTGCATTGACGAACTCAACGAATCTCTTGGCATTTGTGTTTTGGCATTAGTAGATGTTCCAATCTACAGTTAAACAGTTAAAAGTCACCCAGGACCAGGGTAAAGGGTTGAATCTTGATAGATTCTGAGAGGTCCAGATAGATGGAGTGGGCATGTTGAGTCATAGTTGGGGGCCTGTACCTAGTGTTTTAAAAGCCAGAGTACAGGACTCTAGGCTGGTATGTGTTTAATAAATATACGAGAGAGACCTGTAGTTATTCGGTAAAATGGTCTGAGCTCAATAAAAACAATTGTTTACAGTTTCCAGACAAGTGTACTTATATATAAGAAAACTGAAGAAAAATCTGAAAAAAAAAAGATATACAACAAGATATTGGCTTTTAATACCGGACATGCAGAAGCTTAAAATAAGAAAAAGGAATCTGTAGTTAGAAGTCCAAAATACAACTCACCCAAGTTAAACTCTCAGCTGCAAGCAGCTAACAGAATAGTAAATTTGTTACAAAATGCACAGTTGAAAAATCCAATTCCTGTGATATGCATCCGTTAAGACAGTTAGAAAGGTTACATAGCCAGAATAATCAGATAGTGACTGGCGTTCACGGACTTCTAGACCTTCTCCACTTTACTGGGAAAAGCTGATAGTTTTCCCTCTCCAAAAGGGCAGGTGGATGTGAAAGTGGCAAGACACTACCATCAAGTTCCCAGAAACAACTCAAGTTATTTCCAGCATTTCTAATTGTTTCACTAAGTCGGTTTATAACGCTAGATTCTGTCAACGGCAACACGCAGAACCTACTGTAGCACCATCATTATCAAATGTTAATGTGAACAGCTAATGAGAGAAACAAAAGCATCAGAAAGGAGACAGGACAAGTGCTAAGCATGTGGGAAAATTAAAGCTTTCCTAACAAGTTCTCCACTAAAATATAAAAGTGTAGCAAATTAATACCCAGTTACTGATTGATAATCCTCCCCATCTATAACAATGGAAAGCAAATACAGAGTAAGAAATGAATTCAGATTCTTCTACTAATTTTGAATATACCTACTATACAATTATATACATTGCAAAAAGCACCAAATCTAGCAGCAGATGCAGATAGATAGGCTGAATCTACACACACACACACACACACACACACACACACAAAAAAAATAAAAGAGCAGTACGTCTCTGAACTGCAGCAGATTTTCAAACCATGGCTGGTTCCCTTAATTCAGACACATTCTGCTAAATTTGCAAAGATCTTAGAAGGACACGTACAGTATAAAAAAAAAAAAAAAAAATCCAAGTACTGAAGATTTGAGAGCAGTATTAAAAGTCTCTAAACCCCTTGCCATTTTCAGAAAAATCAAATACAGGCGATAATATCCCAACAGACACAAGTGACAGATTTTTGACAGCTAGAAACAATTTGTTAAAAGCCATTACGACAGCATGCAATTAGGCAATCACTAAAGATATTGTGCAAATGAAAAATGAATCTACTGCTGCGTAGAGATGTGTTTGAAGTCTTCTCTGGACATCTAGAGCCTACAGAAGGTGCAGCAGCCAGCTGGCTGTCAGCAGCTTTTGTAGAAGTATGGTTACCTCTCATACAAGAGCAAATTAAAAAGGTATGTTTAAACTGGTCAAGTTTTGACATTCATGAAATTGTGGTTCAGTGCTAACTTTACCTCCCTCTCACCCCCCTAAAGGGCCCATATCTATACAGGAAAAATACAGAGTCGCTGTAATCACATCTATGCAGGT
>NC_056732.1:1704743723-1704829146 GCF_019279795.1 Protopterus annectens
AGAGCTTGCAACTCTGAGACCCTTCTGGCAGAGGTCAAAGCTAACAAAAGAACAGTCTTCCAGGATAGAAATTTAATATCTGAAGATGCAGCAGGCTCAAAAGGAGGCAAAGTAAGTTTTTCTAAAACATAATTAAGATCCCAGGCAGGGACAGGAGGGGTCCTTGGAGGCCGCAAATTTTTAGCCCCTCTCAAGAATTGCTTCATCAAAGGATGTGAAAAAACAGGAGGATCAGAACTGAAATGCGCAGAGATAGCAGAAGCATGAATCTTAATAGAAGAAAAGGAAAGTCCTTTAGATAAAAGTTCTGAAAGGTAAAGCAAAATAGAGGAGAGATCAGGAACCGGAGGATCAGAGCCTCGGTCCTGCATCCAAATAGAAAACCTCTTCCATTTAGAGGCATAAGATTTCCTAGTGCTAGGCCGTCTAGCTTCCAAAAGAACATCCAAAACTTGTTTGGGAAGACTAGAGGAAATCAAATTTCTTTGAAGAGCCAAGCTGCCAAGCAAAGGGTCTTGAGATTGGAATGTAGTAACTGACCCTGATGCTGGGACAGAAGCGAAGGGTTCAGTGGAAGAATCCAAGGAGGCCCCGAGAACAGGAGCTTTAAGGTTGGATACCAAAACTGTCGAGGCCAATTTGGAGCAATCAAGATGAGGAACTTGGGCTTGTCCTGCTTTATCTTCAGTAGTACCCGAGGCAGTAGAGGAAGAGGAGGGAAGGCATATGCTGACAGGCTTCTCCAGCTGAATGACAGGGCATCCACTCTCCATGCTGTTTTGTGGAA
This sequence comes from Protopterus annectens, assembly GCF_019279795.1. Taxonomy (NCBI): domain Eukaryota; kingdom Metazoa; phylum Chordata; order Ceratodontiformes; family Protopteridae; genus Protopterus; species Protopterus annectens. The sequence continues at coordinate 1,704,744,511 of NC_056732.1, forward strand.
GAACCTGGTGCAAAAGCGAGGCAGCTGATGATTGAGATGGGATGCAAACAGATCTATCTGGGGACATCCCTAAACTGCAGTAATCCTGTTGAACAAGTTGGTGTCTAGCATCCATTCGTGAGGATCTGAAATGTTTCGGCTCAGGCTGTCTGCTAAGAGATTCTGTTTCCCTGGAATGAATTGAGCCTGGAGATGCAGATTTAAATTTAGAGCTGTGTCCCATAAATCCATAGCTAGTCTGCAAAGGGGGTATGAATGAGAACCCCCCCCTGCTTGTTGATGTACCACATGACCGTGGTGCTGTCTGTGCGAATTAGCAGAGGCCCTGGTTGTAAAAGGTTTTTGAAGGCTAAAAGGGCATTTTGAACTGCCAACATTTCCTTCAGATTGATGTGCCAGTGAAGATGGTCCTTTGTCCAGGTTCCCTGCTGGCAATTGTCTAGAAAGTGTGCTCCCCAAGCATAATCCGAGGCGTCCGTGGTTAGGATTTGAGTAAGCTGAGGGAGACGAAAAGGTTTTCCTTCGTTTAACGTGCATGCCCTGGACCACCAGAGGAACTCCTTCTGTAGGCAGGGGATCAGAGGAATCAGAATATCCAGATCGTGGTAGTGCTGTGACCATACACATTTCAGATACCATTGAAGCTTTCTCATGTGAAGCCTTGCGTTTGGAATCAACAGAATGCAGGAAGCCATGTAGCCCAGAGCCTGCAGGAATTTCCTTGCAGTGAGCTGAGATAGAGTTGCCAAGGTGTTGAAAGTAGAAGCCAGCTGAGTTTGTTTTCTGGAGTGAGGTAGGCCCTTTGTAAGGTTGTATTTAAGAGGGCTCCCAAGAATACCATTTGTTGAGAAGGGATCAAATGTGACTTTTTATGTTCACTGAGAATCCCAGTAGTAGGAGAAGACGTTGAACAAAGTCCAGATGTTGAAGCAGAAGATCTTTGCTGTCTGCCTGAATAAGGCAGTCGTCCAAATAGGGGTAAATCTGGATCCCCTGAAGTCTGCAGTAAGCCACTACTGGTGCCAGGCACTTGGTGAAGACTCTGGGAGCAGTAGATAAACCAAAGGGCAGAACAGAGAATTGAAAGTGCCTCGAACCTGCCTTGAACCTGAGGAATTTCCTGCGTTCTTGTCTGATAGGGATATGCAAATAGGCTTCCTTTAAGTCCAATGTCACCATCCAGGCGTACTGTGAGAGCATTGGAATTAGCTGTTGTAGAGTAAGCATCTTGAACTTTGGAATTTCCAAAAAGGTGTTTAACACAGAAAGGTCCAGAATAGGTCTCCATGAGTTCTGTTTTCTGGGAACCAGAAACAGCCTTGAATAAAACCCTTTTCCCATTTCCGAGAGTGGAACAGGCTCTATGGCTCTCATGGCCAGAAGAGCATCCACTTGAGTTAAGGCCTCTGACCATTGAAGTTTTGGCAGATCTGGCCAACCGTGAGTCCTTGGCAAAGTGTGAAAATGGAACTTGTAACCTTTTAAAATCATGTCCAATACCCATCTGTCCTGGGTAATATGAGTCCAATTTCTGTAAAAAAAAAAAGACAGTTTTCCTCCGAGAGGGGTGTCCAGGTAAAGGGGTCCTGAAGCCCAACCGAGAGAGTCATTGAGTTTGCTTTCTTTGAGATTGGGATCTGTCTTCTCCCCTCCTAGATGAAGAAGCAGTCCATTGTCTAGATCTGTAAGAGGTCTGGCCTTGACCACGACCTCTGGAGCGTCTATATCTTTCCCTTTGAGGCCTGTCAGACGTGGGAAAGGACCAATTTTTAGAGGGCCAATTCCTGGAAAATCTAGGAGGCTGAACCTGCAAGAAATCTTTTACAGTCTGCATGGACTTTGCCTTTTCTTCCATCTTTTTAATAACTTCCTCAGCCTTAGAACCAAAAAGAACATCCTGTTGAACAGGGGCATCTAATAACTTAGCCTTAACCTGTTCAGGTAAACTTTGTTCACGAAGCCAGGCATGTCTCCTAATCACAGTACCAGAGGCAGCAGCCCTGCAGGAAGCATCCAAAGCATCAAAACCACAATGTAAGCTATGCTTGTTAACCTGTTCAGTAGCATGCAAAACATCCTTAAATTCCTTATCCTCTGCACAAGCAGGAAGGGAAGCAAGCTTTTGCTTTAAAACAGACAAAAGAAATTGCTGATATTTAAACATATGAAACTGGCAATTTAAAGCCCTTACAGACAGGGTAGCAGAAGTATATACCTTTTTTCCCCACCTGTCTAAAGCACGAGAATCCTTCTCAGAGGGAATAGGATTTTTAGAAGTAGCAACCTTAGCAGCCTTAGAGCCCTGAGAAATAGTTTCAGGATCTGCAGAAGGGTTTTTAAATAAAAATAAATGAGAGTCAGGAACCCTATAAAATCTATCAGGCTTTGAAGGAGCAGGAGGCATGGAATCAGGATTCAAATTAGCCTCAGAAAAAGCATCATCTACAATGTCCAAGACAGGAGGAATAGCTAAAGGCCTATGCTGAGGAAGAAGAAGAAATTCTCTAAGCCTCTTTTTGGAAGCAGAATATTCCTGTCCTTCCCAATGAAAATGTTCCCTCATCTCATGCAAGGTTTCCCCAAAAGAAAAATCCTCAGGCGGAGAGGCCGAGGGCAAAGAATCCTCAGCAAACGAATCCTCATAAGGGGGAAAGGAATAATCCTGATCAGAGGAAGATACAGAAGCCTGGTCAGAGGAATCCAGAGTAACATCCTGTCGAGGCCTTTTTTCAGGAGGGGGGTGAGAACCCCTAATCATTGTAAGCAAATCTTCAGCCATCCTCAATAATGGTTTTTGTGTCTTGGGAGTGGATTCAGAAGCAGCTTGAGCTGGAACTTTAGACTTAGTAGGAGTCTTTGTCTTTGCCTTTGCAATAGTGATGTGAGTAGGCCTGAAAACCCCCTCAGAAGCCGGTACCTGCACAGCGGTTCCGGACCCATCTGAAGGAGCGACGTCCGAAGGTCCTGCAGCAGTTAAAATAGTGGGCCTCGACGGCTCCCCATGGGAGTCCGTATCGGCCATCGGTTCAGAAGTGGCGGACGACAGGGGCTGCAAAAGCGCCTCACTGACGACAGCCGAACTGGACGCTGGCTCCAGCTGCAACGAGTCCTGTTTGGACCTCGGAGGCCTGTCTTTGTCTTTGCGCTTCTTTTGAACTCCGGTAGTGTCCGATGACATTCTATAATTGAAGCGTCTGCCAAAATAATTTAAAGCCCAATCGTACCTGCGCTTGATAGTACGAGAGTTGAACCTGGCACAGAACCGACAACAAGAAACGTCGTGGTCAGGGCCTAAGCAAGGTAGACAGTAAGAGTGGAAATCTTTATGAGGTATTTGTTTCCCACACGCTATACAATTATTAACTTTTTCTGACATCGGAGGAACAAGAAAAGATTCCCAACGGGGTACTTAGCTTTGAGAAGAGAAGTAACAACTTCGGACCGACAACAACCAAATACGCTGTTCGAAAATCGCCAACCAACGTTTTGCGAGCTGCTTTCCACCACACGGCAAGAAAGACTGGAGAAGATGGCGTCGGCTGAGGGCTATGTACCAAGGCGTCCTGACGTCAGGATACTAGCTTATACAGCCGACGCCGGACCCAGACTTTGGGATTCTGGCCGACCTCGGGCTGCCTGCCGGCAGGAACACCCTACAGTTATGACTGCAACAGTGAAACACGAAGAACATCAGTGAATACACTCGAACATCTACATTTATGTTAAGTGTACACAACTGTACTATGTTCTTCTTGTTTCACTGCAGTCAGTACATTTGGGTAGAATCCCAAAGCTATGGATGGGAGGATGGAATTAAACAGCATTAGGAGCAGCTAAAAGGCCCTGCAGGACTGCAGTGGCAAAGCCTGCCCTGAATTTAGAAAACAGAAGTAAATGGTAATGCTTTGTGAACGTATGAACTGAGCTCCAGGTAGCAGCTTCTAGAACTTCTCTGGTAGGAACCCCTCTGAGAAAGGCTGCAGAAGTAGCAGCAGCCCTGGTGGAATTGGATCTGATCCCCTTTACCATGCTGCAAGTAGCAGAAACAAATACAATGGCTTATCCATTTAGAAATAGTTTGCTTTGATATAGCCTTCCCCTCTGTTCCTGCAGCAAATGCCACTAGTAGTTGCTCAGACTTTCTTAGAGATTTTGCCCTGTTTAAGTAGAATCTTAGTTGTCTGTGTGCATCCAATGAATGCAGAATCCACTCCCCCCTTGTTTTGCGGATTTGGGAAAAAGTTGGCAGGTGAATGGTCTGGTTAAGAGCCACACTGGATACCAACTTCGGCATAAAAGAAGGATTAGTCCAGAGGGCCACACTGTCCGGATAAACGATAATGAAAGGCTCCGCTGCCATGACAGCCTGTAGTTCTAAAACCCTTCTAGCTGAAGTAACTGCCAAAAGAAAGGCAGTCTTCCAAGAAAGACATTTTATATCCGCAGTGGCAACTGGTTCAAAAGGAGGTAGGTGAGTTTTTCCAGCACAAAAAATTGAGGTCTCATGCAGGAGTCTGTGCTCTCCTGGGAGGCCTTAAATTTTGGCCCCTCTTAGATGCTGCATTAGCAAGGGATGTAAAAAGAGAGGAGCCTCTGTGTTGTAATGAGCCAAGATGGCAGAGGCATGGATTTTTATTGAAGAAAAAGATAGGCCCTTGTGAAGCATCTCAGTTAAGTATTGTAAAATCTGAGGAATATCGGGATTTGCTGTGTCTATTCCTTGTGCTTGGTTCCAAGCACAGAAACTCTTCCATTTATCAGCATAAGATTTTCTAGTACTAGGCCTTCTAGCCTCAAAAATGACATCCATCACAGGTTTACTGAGAGATGTGATTGATGAAATTAGTTGATTAGCCATGCTGCAAGATTCAGAGTTTGTAGCCGAGTGTGCAGAATTTGATAGTTCTGCTGAGACAATAGATGAGGTGTTAAGGTGCGACATACTCCTTAGAAGCGGGTACCAGTTTTGGCGAGGCCAGACCGGAGCAATCAGAATCATTTTTGGTTTTTCCTGTCTGACTTTTAATAAGACCTTGGAGAGTAGAGGCAGAGGGGGAAAGGCATAGACTGACTGGTTTTTCCAGCTGAAGGAAAGAGCATCCAACTGATAGATCTATTTGCCTCTCCCCAAAACTATGTCTGGGCTCCCCCATTTTTGTGTCAAGATGCTGAAGGATTTGTGGATCCAGTTTCCATTCATGCGGGTCCATAAGATTTCTGCTTAGGTCGTCTGCCAGAGTATTTTGCTTTCCTGGCAGGAATTGAGCTTGAAGATGTATTTGTTAAGTCAAGGCTGTGTTCCACAAGGCCATGGCTAGTCTGCAAAGGGGGTAGGAGTGGGTACCCCCCCTGCCTGTTTATGTACCACATAATTGTGGTGTTGTCCACCTTTATCAGTAGTTGTCCTGGATGAAGGAAGTCCTTGAAGGCTGTCAGAGCATTCTGTACAGCTAGCATTTCTTTCTTGTTGATATGTAGATGCATTTGATTTGGGCTCCATTTGCCCTAAATGCATCTCCCTGCCAGATGGGCCCCCCAAGCATAGTCTGATGTGTCTGTAGTTAGGGTTTGGGTGGCAAGGGGTAGAATGAATGATGGCCCCTTGTTTTGGTGACATGCCTCTGCCCACCAAAGGAACTCCTGTTGCAGGCAGGGAATGAGAGGAAGCATTTCCAGGCTGTGAAAATGTTGCCTCCATAAGTTTCCTCATATGCAGTCTTGCATATGGAATTAGTAGAATGCAGGATGCCATGAACCCCAAAGCCTGCAGAATTTGTCTTGCAGATAGCTGGGTTTTTGTTGCCACTTGTTTGAATTATGTTGTCAATTGAATTTGTTTGTCTGGCGTGAGGTAAGCCATCTGGGCAATTGTATTCAAGCTTGCACCCAGGAATGTAATTATTTGAAAGGGTACCAGTTGTGATTTCTTTTCGTTTATGGTGTACCATAGGCATGCTAGAAGCCTTTTTACAAATGCCAGATGCTGAAGAAGAGTGTCCTTGTCCTTTGCCTGAATGACAATCGTCCAGATATGGATACATTTGAATGTTTGTCTGCAAAATGCAATTACTGGTGCCAGGCACTTTGTGAAGACCCTGGGCGCAGTAGATAAGCCAAAGGGCAGTGCAGAGAACTGGTAATGCAAATTACCTGCTTTGAAGCTGGAGGTATCTTCTGCAAGATTCCCTGACTGGGATATGCAGGTATGCCTCTTAAGTCTAGAGTTACCAACCAGGCATTCTTGCCTAGCATAGGCAGTAGCTGTTGTAAAGTCAGCATTTTGAATTTTGGAATGTCCAGGAAAGTATTTAGAATGGATAAGTCCAGAATTGGACGCCATGATTTGTCTTTTCTGGGTACCAGGAAAAGTCTTGAATAAAACCCTTGTCCTTTTTCCTTTTCTGGTAATAGCTGAATAGCCCCCATATCCAAGAGGGACATGACTTGTTTCTGGGCCGGTGCCCACTGATTTGGTGGCAGATCTGGCCATCCGTTTGGAATTGGCAACGTGTGGAAATGAAATCTGTAGCCCTGGGATACTATATTTAAATATTTAAGTCCCACTTGTCCTTGGTAATTAGATGCCAGTTTTGAGCATGAAGTGCTAGTTTTCACCCAAAGGGGCTGCCAAAAGATAACTGCTTGGAGATGCCAGAGGAAAGTCATTGAGACGGTTTACTGTAGGATGGTGCTTTGCTACCTCCTGATTTGGAGGTGGAGGCACCCCATTGTTTTGACCTGTAAGATCCTTGTGACTGAAACCTGGAGCCTTTGGCATGTCTGGGTTTGGCCTGAGCGGCTCTGCTGGACACTGGAAAGGACCAATTCTTAGTAGGCCAGTGTCTACTGAACCTGGGTGGCTGCACTTGCAAGAAATCTTTTACAGTTTGCATAGATTTAGCTTCGTCTTCCATCTTTTTTTAAAACCTCTTCTGCCTTATTACCAAACAGACTGTCCTGCTGTAAAGGAGCATCCAACAATTTAGCTTTAACATGAACAGGCAGATTTTGGTCCCTGAGCCAAGCATGCCTTCTTATCACAAATCCAGTTATGGTGGCCCTGCAAGAGGCCTCCAAGGAATCAAAACTACATTGCAAAGTATGCTTTCCAACCTGTTCTGCTGAATGCAATAAATCCTGTAACTCTTTATTTTCCACACAATCAGAAATCAACATAATTTTCTGTTTCACTAAGCCCATACCATGCTGTTGATATTTAAGTATATGAAACTGTCAGTTTAAAGCTCTGATTGCCAAGGTTACAGATGTATAAACCTTCTTACCCCATCTATCCAGCGCCCAGAAGTCTCTATCTGAAGGGGTAGGATTTTTGGCTGTAGAAGCCTTAACACCCTTGGGACCCTGAGAAACAGTTTCAGGGTCAGCAGCAGGATTTTTTAATAAAAATTTGTGGGAGTCAGGAACCCTGTAATATATGTCTGGCTTACTAGGAGCTGGAGGCAGGGAATCAGAAGCCATGCTTGATTCTGAGAAAACATCAACAATGTCTAATACAGGAGGTATAGCCAAAGGCCTATGCTGAGGAAGAAAAAGAAAATCCCTAAGCCTCTTTTTGGATTCTGAGAAGTCCTGACTCTCCCAATGAAAATGTCCCCATAAGTATGCAAAGTCTCTCCAAAAGAGTAATCCTCAGGAGGAGAAGCAGAAGAGATGGATTCCTCTGCATCAGAGTCCTCATAAGATGGGATAGAAAATTCATGATCAGAAGAGGAATCAGAAGGAATGGAAACCTGATCTGAAGATTCATAATCAATGCCTTGCCTAGGCCTCTTAGCAAGGGGGGTTGGGAACCCCTGATCAAGGTAATTAAATCCTCAGCCATTTTGATAATCTGTTTTTTAGGTATAGGGTCCTGAGCATGTGGCTCATGTGTTGGTTTTTTTAGACATAGAAGTAGGTTTTGGCATTGTTTTTGATGATGGCGTCGGTTTAATATACAAATGTTGAGGCCTGAAAACACCCTCAGAAGCTGGTGCCTGCTCAGCAGCTCCGGACCCATTCAAGGGAGAGACATCCGCAGGTTCAATACTTGCAGAATCTCACGGCATACTGGACTCCGAATGGGTCTCAAGAGGCCTGTGACTCAAAAAGTAGCAGGAATCAGGGGCTGCGAAAGCGCCTCACTGAGTACCGGCAAACTGGCGACTGGATTAGGAGAAGCTTCATCGTTGGTTTTGGACCTCGACGGTCTGTCTCTATCTTTTTCCTTGCATTTTTTGTGAATTCCGGTAGACAGATTGCTAACCGACGACATTTCAGGACAGTTAAATCTTGAACCAAAGTATTTAGAAGCAAAAATATACAGACGCTTAATAGTGCGTTGGCTAAATTTAGCACAAAACTGACAGCAAGACACGTTGTGATCAGGGCCTAGGCAAAGAATACAGTACAAATGAAAATCCTGATGAAGTATTTGCTTCCCACAAGTAATACAATTATTAAATTTTACTGACATCGGTAAGGAGCAAGAAAAAGTTTCCCCAAGGTACTTAGCTTTAGTTTGAAGACTTTGGTTCTGAAACTCGAAAACAAAAATTTCAGGAGTCGGCCGACCGGCACTTGCGAACTGCTTCTGCTTCGGGCACCACACGGCAAGGACTGATAAAACCAGCGTCGGCTGCATGTTTTATATCCTGACGACCTGACATCATGGAAGAGGAGACAGCAACCGACGCAGGACCAAAGACTTTGCTATTCTGGCCGACTGAGGGCAACCTGCCAGCAGATTAAAATGTAATGACTGCAACAGTGAAACATGACTATCAATAAACTGAACCACAGAAATCACTAAAGCAAGTATAAATATGCAAAATCCACAATTTCCAACAAACTGTGCACACCAAGCCAATCTGTCACTTCTCAATTATATGACAAACTACTTAGCCAATTCTGATAAATAGTTTGTACTGTTAGAAATACAGACATTTAGTTACTGGCTTACTTACTGGAGACAAGATGGATATCTGGTGAAAATGAAAGTTATGTATTTACCATAATAAGCAGGTCCAGTCTTCATAACAGCAAGGCTAAAGTTGGCAGGTATCAGAATTCCATTCCTTAACATACCACCTTGCCTAGTTTACAAGATTTGACGTGAGCCGTGTGAACCATCCGAATGTGAAAAATTAAGGCTGAAGACTCACTGCATCTGATGCAGGACAAGGTGAAATGATGTGTTATGGAGGATACAGCTACTTTTCAGACCTAGAGCTATAGTTATCAACATAACTTCTGTGTTTAGTAATGGGAGGTCCATCCTCCATGACAGGACAAGTAAGTTAGCTCCACTGGTATACAGAGATATACCTCTAGAAGCACGACTGATAAAAGTTACCTGTTTCTTTCATCTTCTGTAGGTGCTTTGCCATAGGCCTAGGGTTGTACGAAGTACCGTCCTGCTTGAAATAGCAAGGTAAGCTAAGAGCTTCTTCCTTCCATGTCTAAGTGCTTGGGTTGGAATTCTAGCAGTTATAGCAAGACTTCATGCAAAGTTCCTTTTCCAAGGAAAAACAAGGTTGGTGCAAGTCTTGGCTTTTAACAATGTGGCCAGAAACTCACATGAGAACTTGGCCTCGGAATAGACATGGACTCCCAGAAAATAAAGCAGCAGAGGGAATGTGCGCCCCTAAATCTTGGGGTTTCAAAGAAAATTAGCCAGACACAGAGGAAGGAAGGATATCCCAAAGACACAGAGAAGGGTCACAAATATTAGAATAATGTGGTTTTGAGTGGTCTAGGTTCGATGAACTGTGCAACTACCAACATTTTCACTTCAGCTCTGCTTACGAAGACATGTTGTCCTTTGACAATTACCAGTTTACTGTATGAAATACTCCTTTAGAAGTATATTTAAGCAGTTTGTCTCTAACTTGTACAGCTATCATTTTTTTGCCTATTTCATACATTTAACTGCGCAATTACCACAGCTCAAGAAAAACATCAAAAATAAAGCTTTTATACTGCATTCTACAGTAATCATTCACAGTATCTTGTCAATACAAAGTACCTCAATGATCCATGTCTGAAAAGTGGCATCACTGCACATAATATGGTGGTCCTGCCATGTGTCTGGTATACAGATAAACCTAGAAGGATCTCCATCTGCTACCAGGCTGTAGATCTGGGGCACTTCACTGACCAAGACTCCACGCTCAACAGCAGCAAACCGAAACAATCTGCACAGCTGCAGGTACTCAATTGCTTGTACCTGTACTGTGATGAAAAGGTCTGATAGCATCTGCTTAAACAACACAATGAAGGTACATCTCAGCAGTTCTTTTACAAAGAAGCTGTGCATGTGCACTACACTTTTTGTGTAAACCAGCTGAATACCAATCATTGGCATTAACAGAAACAAACACAGAACCTGTTCTATCATCCACAGCAACTTGGCAACAAGAGATAATTGAGAGTCTGCTATTCTACTCCCAATCTGCATACAAAATAAAGAAAAAACAGGTGCAATGAAAGGACAGACTTCCCTGATTAAACATTGTACACAGAGAACTTTCACATACGTCCTTTGCTAGGAATGAAGATGTTTACATTAAACAGCTGCTTGGGTTTAAGGCCGTGACTTTTAAAACAAAATGAAGCTATGAATACTTACCAATGCTGCATCTTGGAAAACTGGCATCAGTTCTGTGGGCTAACTGAATTTCCCCAAGGTCCTACTTTCTCCCTTGTCCTGCCCAAGTCATCCCTCAAAAAGTCAACCAATGTGGAACTTCTTTTAAAGTGGCAAATTATCCCGTGACAAGCTCTCTTAATGAAAAAAATCTGATCTGAATGATGAAAAGCTGAAAAGTAATGAAGAAGCGGTCCATCAATTATACCATGGCCATTTTCTGACATTACTGCAAGTGTGCATTTAACTTTCTGTATTCAAATACCAATCAGTCTGGCAACAGGACAATACAGAATCCCAAGCAAAGAGCATACCTCCCGAGAAAGGGAACACCCAAACACTGAAACTAACAGCAAAGGCCCAAAACAAAACCTAGACTGGGAAATCGTACCTAACTTGTAGTGCATTGCAAAAGTGCTAAGTTTAGCTCAAAATGTTACAGACCAAGAAGCATCAGATAGAGAAGTACTGCATAAAAATGACATAATGGTAACAGCTGCAGCAAAATGGCTCTGACATCTTCAGGGCATTACCTGTAAATACTACACAGTTAGACAAACATTTAGAAAGATACACACACAAAGTCCAAACAGCCACTTGTGTAAATGAGACGCTGGAGCAACAGATAAGTAGAATTATACACACAGCACCATCCAGCGTAACAGACAACAGCAACGAAAAGTAAAACCACGGCTGAAATATCCAAAAGCAGGTTTAATAGTAGAACAACTGGTAAAAACAGTGAATATGGTTAGCGCTTTTGTGGTCTCAAACACCACTTCTTCAGCCTTCATAAAAAAATTCTTTACTCTAACACACCTTCTTTTAAACCAGTTCAAACAGTCATGAACCTATAAAGCAAGCTCACTCAATTAAACCCAGCTTCCAAGTGTTTAACCCTTGCCTGTTCAATGCCTTAAATTACATTTGCTCAAGCAACTACATATACACACATGCTCCATAATCTCATCTGCCCCTTAAAATTGTTCCTAAAAATAAAAACATTTGTATAAATACTATTATATTATAACATTCAACATGGCTTGAAACATTCATTGTTACATAAAAAACATTTATGAAAACTTAACTATAAAAATCCATACTATTTATTTGAACAGACTTCTATTCTTTAAAATGAGTTGTATTGGAATTCTGTCATTCAACCCTTTTCCCCTGTCTGCCCTTAATCTAATTATCCAATGCGTCTCCAAGGTCTCAGTGGTGTTTCTAATATCCCCACCTCTTTCATTTTCATGAACTTGTTCTATCACTGGAAACTCAAAAGCATGGGTTTGATCTGTAGTGAAGACATGTTTTGCCAGTGCATTAGTTTCAGTGCCCTTCCTTATGTGTTGTACATGCTCACATATATGATACCTTACTTTTCTATTCATCTTACCTACATAAAAGGATGGGCATCCCTTGCACCTGGCCAAATAAACAATGTTTTCACTATTACAATCTGCTAGTACATTAAACACATATCTTTGTCCTGAATCTGGATGTATAAAAAAAAAAAAAGAAGTTATGTCTTACCATAACGTTCCATCTGAGTTGTTGATGATCTTCCATTCATCACTGATGGGTACGTTTCCGAACCTCGGAACAGAGTCGGCCAAATACCAAGCTAGCGTACACCAAACCCTCGAGCCACGCTACTACCTACAATGCCCTTCATTCCATACCTCAGATCGAGTCTGCAGAACAGACAGTAGAAACATGTATTAGAAACAGAAATAAAGGCAGAGGCCATCTCTGGGCAAACATCCTAACACACTGAAATAACCCGAAGATCCGCCAGGAGCCTTTGGCGGGGGAAGGTGGGAGGATGTGATGAATGGAAGACGACCAACAACTCAGATGGAACTTTATGGTAAGACATAACTTCTTTATCTGAAGTTGTTAATCTTCTTCCATTCCTCACTGATGGGACAGAGTCCCTAGCTACTACAGAATTTGGGTGGCCCTCATAGAAGAACATTCCGGAGTACCATAGAGCCAAAGGCAGCTCTTCCCCTGGAGATTAGATCCAATTTGTAATGCTTGATAAAGGTATGAGATTTATCCCAAATGGCGGCTGCATAAATATCATCCATGGAAGCCCTAGCATGAAAGGCGACAGAAGCGGCCACAGCTCTAGTGGAATGAGGTTTAATGCGGCCAGGAGTTCCGCTGTGGCGACCCGTAACCGGGAAAAGCCGAAAAACACAAACAAACCTTAGACACTGCCGATCCCATTCTAGAGCCCGCAAAGGCAACAAAAAGCTAATCCGACTTATGAAATGACTTTGTCCTGTCCAAATAAAAACGTAACTGTCTGTGGACATCCAAGGAATGGAGACAGTATTCCCCTTTGTTGGTATAATTAGGGAAAAACAAGGGCAACTCAATGGACTGATTAACAGGGAATTCTGAAACCACCCTGGGTAAGAAAGTGGGATTGGTGTGAAGTGATAGTCTGTCCTTACGGACAATCAAATAAGGACTCAATGCATAATGCTTGCAGCTCTAATACACGTCTGGCTGAAGTAACAGCCACCAGAAACAAGGTCTTCCAGGACAGAAATTTCACATCACATGTTGCAGCCAGCTCGAAGGGAGGTAGAGCCAAAGTTCGAAGCACCCTAGACAGATTCCATGATTCCACAGATTGCCTAATGGGAGGTCTACAATGAAAAATCCCCTTCAAGAAGGTCTTACACAGATGAGAAGATATAATAGGAATTCCATATGAACCATCATGGAAATTGGAGATGGCAGCTAGATGCACCCGAATCATGGATGCAGAAGCCCCGTTAGGGAAAAGCTCGGTCAGGTATTGAAGAACCATAGCTACTGGAACAGAAACAGGATCCAGAGACAGCTCTTGTGCCCACAAGGGAAAGCGTTTCCACTTGTCTGTATAAAGTTTTCTGGTAGAAGGTTTATGGGAGGCCAAAATAATATTCCGTACCGGAGAAGACAGTGATTCAAGCCTGGCTACTAATGGAAGTGTAGCAACCAAGCGGTCAGTTTGAGCGTGGTCAGATTTGGAGACGACAACTCTTGGGGGTGAGAAATGAGATCCTAATGGAAGTCCAGGATCCAAGGAGGTCGGAGCAGGTGTGGCTGAAGGAAGGGGAACCAAACCTGTTAAGGCCATAATGGAGCAATGAGAATCATTCTGCTTCTCAACCGAGTAGGTTTCCTTAAGACCAAGGGTATCAAGGGGATGGGATGATAAGCGTACAGGAGACCCGCGGGCCAATCGTGAGTCAGAGCATCTCTCTCGGACCCCCCCTGCAGAGGAAAGAGGGCAAAGTAGCTGCTGCACTTCGTATTGGAGAGGGAGGCAAACAGATCGCAAGGCCGGCCCCAGCGGCTGAAAATTTCCTCCGCCACTCTCTGGTTGAGAGACCACTCGTGAGGAAGCAGGATGCATCTGCTCAGCCTGTCCGGAATCATACTGGAACTCCCCGGGATGTGTGCAGCAATCAGGAAACGGTTGGAAGCTATCGCCCACTGCCAAATTCTCATAGCTTTGTGGCAAAGGGGGCAATATCTGGTCCCTCCCTGCTTGTTGATGTACCAGACCACTGACATGTTATCGGACTGGATAGCAATCGGTCCGAGAGGAAGAAGAGGATGGAAAGCTTGTAACACCAGTAGCACAACTCTGAGCTCTAGAACGTTGATGTGTAAGTCAACTTCGAGGAGACCACGTGCCTTGAACAGATTTTCCCTGAAAGTGCCCCCCCCCCTATCAGGGAAGCATCCGTAGTCACCGTGGAGTTGGGCTGAAGAGGCTGAAAGGGGCAACACCAAAAGGACTTTCGGCCATTCTCGTTCACCAGAGGAGATCCTGTTTGCAGAGATCGGTGATGAGGATTAGAGCGTTCAAGGGATGATGATTGTGTATCCATGGAGTTTGAAGAAGCCACTGTAACAGGCGCATATGAAGTCTGGCCAATGGAACAATGGGAATGACTGCCGCCATGGAACCCACAGCCTGCAGAACTTCCCTTGCAGACACTTTCCTGCGGTAGAGTATCACTTGCATTCTCAGTCTTAAGAGCCTGTCATGAGGAAGAGATATTAGGCCAAGCTGAGTGTTGAACATAGCCCCAATGAATTCCAGTTGTTATGAGGGCTGAAGGTTTGATTTTTCCCAGTTGATAGTAATACCCAGAGACTCCGCCAGAGACAGAGTGTAGCGAAGGGCCCTGGTCAGTAGACGCTTGGTGGGGGCGGAGAGGAGCCAATCGTCCAGATAAGGAAACACCTGGAATCCGTGAAGTCTCAAGTGAGCTGTCACCACTGCTAGACATTTCGTGAAAACTCTGGGGGCTGACGAGAGACTGAAAGGCAGGGCTCTGAATTGAAAATTATTGGCTCCTAGCCAGAAGCACAAAAGTCTACTGGAGCATTTGTCCATTTTGATGTGGTAATACGTATCCCGGAGATCTAGAGAGCACATCCACACACCCTCCCGAAGGCATGGAAGGATGGACTGAATAGTGACCATGCAGAACTTGGTCTGTATGACTGACTCGTTCAAACGACTGAGATCCAGTATGGGCCTCCAGTCCCCCATCTTTTTTGGCACCAAAGAGAGTCTGGAGTAGAACTCTAATCCGCACTGATCTGGGGGGACCTTTTGGATGACTTGCTTTAGAAGAAGCTTCTTGATTTTGGAAGCTGCCTCCTCCCTTTGACTGGGTGGTATGTTGGGAAGGGAGAATTGAGGTCTTGGAAAGGATTTGAGGGGAATGTGATAGCCTCTGGTGATAATTCTCTGCACCCATAGATCATCGGTAATGGAGGACCAGGCTGTTTGGTGCAGAGGAGAAACACGCCCAGACTGCTTCCAGAGGAAAGCAATCGGACAATGCTTCAGGCGCGCTGATGGAGCCTACTGGAGAAAGAATCTCTGGAGCCCCGATTCTGGTAACCCCCTCTGCCCCTAAAAGGGGAGTCCTCGCCACGTGCATCACAAAAGAAACCTTGTGACTTCTTGTGCCACAACTTTCCATTCCTCTGGTTCCTGGAGAAGGAACGCTGAGGTTTGGAGAAATGCAGGCCCACAGCAGACAAGGTCTTTCCATCCTGCTCGCACCTGCCCAAAGTATCCTTGACCTTAGAACCAAAGCGCGCGGAGGGCTCAATAGGGGTGTTCAAAAAGAAAGACTTGAAAGAATCCGGTAGGTCAGAAATACGCATCCAGGCATGACGTCGGACAACCACGCCAGCACCTGCTGCTGTAGCTGCTCCTTCAGTTGCATGAGAGAGCAACCTCATGGAAGAATTCGAAATCGCTTCAAGGTTGGGAAGCCAATTTGTCACATGCTCCATCCAACACTTGGCCCGCGAGGCTACCAGAGAGTTCGGAAATAAGGTCTCTCTGGAGTCTCGTAAAGTGTGCCAGGAAATTCAACGAATGCACGGCAAAGGTCGCTGCAGCAAAAACTCGCTTCCCTAACCTGTCCACCACCCGGGACTTCCTGTTGGGTGGATGAACACAGCAGGACTCTCTTCCACCAGGTCCTTCTTTGTGGCCGCCACCACAACAGCGTCTACTGGCAAGGCTTTCGACCAATGGGGTTGATCCTCTGGAGGAGAAAGTACTTTGTCTGATCTCCTGGGGATAGCTTCCACTGAATCAGGACTCTTCCACGCTCGCTGCATGATGAATTTGACCAACTCATCTGCAGGAGGGGTCACCCAGGAAGTAGTGGGCCGGGAACGGAAAGTTTGTAGGAATATGGATTCCTCCGGGGAAGGGGTGGAAGATTTCCAGTCACCCCGCTGACTTAAAATCTCCAAGATATCCCCAAAGGAAACAGTCAGGGTGTGATCTAGGGGAACCTTCCCCATCATCGTAATCCATATCCTTAGTAATGGACTCTTCAGGTGAGTCCATATGTTTTCTTTTGCACACCCTCTTCTGAGGGGGCTCTTCGGTGGGGATGTCCGAAGAGGGCTCAGAAAGGGGGGTGCTTTAGATTAGTGGTCCCCTGCTACGGGCCGGCGATGGTTGACGTAGGGGGGAACCAAAGGCAGAGCTGAAGGAGGGGGATTGCTAGCCGCCAGCACCCTTTCCATAATCTAGAAGGTGGACCCACCCAAAGACGGATGGGAGCCCGGAACCGAAGAGGACTGAATCAGAACTGGGGTCACACCCAGCTCCAAACGGCCCACCTCTGAGACTGGAGTTTGAGAGGGGTTCGGTGCGGATATAACTCTTGGATCCGACACAGGAACCAAAAAGGCAGTCAGTGCCAGTGCCAGAACCGAATATTCCACCCCTGAAGCAAGGGGTTGAGTAAGGTGGGCTGCCGTCGGAACTGACACCTGCCAGGGCTTAATGCTCCAGGCATCATAGTAGTCGGTGCCGAAGTAAGGGGTCCCGTTGAAAGCAACGGGCAAGAGGGCCTTGGAACCGAAGGATCCCCATCAGGAGAATACGAAGGAGTCGAAGGAGGAAAAATCCCAACACCCGGAGTGGAACAGGGTCTGGAGATTATTCTTGCAGTCAGCACCTGATCCACGAGACGAACAATGTCTATTTTGGACACACTCCTGGCAGACCTAACCGATATCCCAGAAGGGGATTCAGGCTGGTCCAGAAAGGGACTGTAGGCTTGTCCGGCAAACGGATCCACAGAAGATGAATACCTGGTCTGTGGCAAGAAACCCAACGGAGCAGAGGATTCTGATTTGAATTGCGTAAACGGTAAGGTCAGCACCAAGGGGAGACTCGGAGCCGAAGTCACAATCTGGGTAGTAGTCAAAATCGGATCAGAGGTAGTCGGAGCCGATGTCTGTAAAAGTGAGGTCGGTGCCGAGGTGTCCAGAACCAGACTGGTCGAAACCGAAGTAATCAGCAGTTCAGTAGTCATTGGTGCAGAGCCTGGAACAGACATTTCAGACTTCCCAGAAGCTGCGTTTGGCACCGAAATTGGTGGCACTGAGCCGATGCTCGAAGGAAGATCTACAGGCCTTAGATCGATGATTCTTGCCCCTGTCACTGGCCGGTGAAGAGAGGTCTGAGCGGGGACGCTTCTTGTCCTTGACTGGAGGGGTTGAGCCCTCCGCAGAAATAGCCTCAGAAAAAGGAGAGGAAAGCAATCCTTTCAGAATCAATTTGTTGCGCCTTTCATTCAACGTCCGTTGACTAAAACTCGCACAAATATCACATGGGGGAATTGCAGAAAGGTGCAAAATGCCCAAACAATAAATGCATTTAAAATGCAAGTCGCTGTTCAGTAATTTACCACTGCACGACATGCAGTGTTTAAAACCTGAAGTAACCTTTTTCTCTGACATACTAGCCCTCACTCGGACAAAAGAAGAGAGGGAGAGAAAGGCAAGACTACCAGCAATGGTATGAAGAATTACCACAAGGGTGGTAAAAAGTAAGGAAAGGCAAGAAAATACCAACAATGGTAAAAAAAGGGAATACCTGTGGGTAGAGCTAGACTATGAAAAGGACCCTAGTAGAGAAATTATTGGAGAGATACACAGTTTATAAGTCAAAACTACTTAGCTGGGAGCTCGGTGAAAACGGTGCTATATGGCTGCGTGGCAAACGAGATCGGAGGTATGGGATAAAGGGCATTGTGGGTAGCAGCATGGCTCAAGAGTTTGGTGTACGCTAGCTTGGTATTTGGCAGACTCTGTTCCGAGGGTTCGGAACCGTACCCATCAATGATGAATGGAAGAAGATTTAACAACTTCAGATCATTATTTTCCAATATATACTGGCATTGTTTACAATTCTTGCATGGGTACGTGCCCTCATTCCTATCCCTTCTTTGTCCTTGTGTCTTGTCAGCAGATGAATAACAAAGCATCTGCTTCAAAGATCTTTTATTCTTAAACTGGAAACTAGGTTTGTCACCTACTATATTTCTTATTTCTTCATCCTGAGTAAGGATGGGCCAGAACTTTCTCACTGTTTCTGTTACCACCCCCACATTACTACAGTAATGTATAGGTACCCACATTTTATTGGTTAGGGGCGTCTTGCTCTTAACATCATTCCTATTTCTATTAGTTGAAAAGTACGGCTTGCCCCTGTCCAACCTTTGCACCTTCATATCCTTAAAAGGATCAGCTACCTTGTTGCTAGCATAGCCCCTTTCCCTCAATTTATTATCCAGGGTTGGTAGCTCTTCTCTAAACCTATCCTCATCCGTTGTTAACCTTGAGGTCCTAAGGGCCTGTCCTTTCACTATATTATCAAAGATTTACCCTGGATGCATGCTTTTTCTATGCAAGATAGTATTTCTATGACACTCCTTCCTATATATACTTGTCTGGAATTTCCCTGCATCATCTCCCAAAATGCTCACATCAAGAAACTCAATTTTAGAATTTGAGTGTTGCATGTCAAATCTTAAAAATGATGTATTTGTGTTCACTGCTTGGAAAAACCTTTCCAGCTCTGCCTCTTCCCCCTTCCATAACAGAAAGAGGTAGTCCACAAACCTCCTGTAAAATATTATCGATTTCCACTCAGTTATTTTAACAGATTACTCATTCTCCCATAAGGCCATTATTAAATTTGCGTAACTGTTGGCACTAAATGTGCCCATATACACCCCCTCCCTCTGCAGGTATATTTGGTGGTTAAACAACATAACATTATTACATAATATTATGTCCAACAACATACATATAAAATCTATTTGAACATAGGTACAAGTGCCATCCTGAATAAGATATTCCCTTAACATCTCCAGACCTTCTTCATTAGGAATGGAGGTAAATAGGGAGTGAACATCCATTGTTACCATAAGTAATGGAATTTCTGTTAAATCTATCTCTTCTAGAAACTTACACAAGCCCTGCAGAAACTGCTTAGAATCCTTTAAAATTTTCTCATTTTTATCCACTATGGGTCTAAGCATTTTTTCTACATAAATAGAAAATAGCTCGGTCATCTAATTTCTGCCTGATACCACAGGCCTTAAAGGGGGCCTAACAGGATCTTTGTGGATCTTAGGTGTTCCTATAATAACTGGTATAAGGGGGTTAGGCATCTGAAAATAATCGTACAGTTATTTATCTATAACACCTTCTAAATGGCTATCATACAACATTGTTTCCACATTTGTTATTAACTGGTGCAATTCCTTCCCATCTATCAACTTATATACATTCACTTCATCTAACATATTCTGTAGCTAGCTGGAATTCTAGTAGTTATAGCAAGACTTCATGCAAAGTTCCTTTTCCAAGGAAAAACAAGGTTAGTGCAAGTCTTGACTTACAACAATGTGGCTACAGAATCACATGAGAACCTGGCCTCGGGGTAGACATGCACTCCCAGAAAATAAAGCAGCAGAGGGAATGTGCACTCCTAAATGTTGGGGTTTCAAAGAAAAATAGCCAGACACAGAGGAAGGAAGGATATCCAAAGGCACAGAGAAGGGTTACAAATATTAGAATAATGTGGTTTTGAGTGGTCTAGGTTCGATGAACTGTGCAGCTACCAACATTTTCACTTCAGCTCTGCTTATGAAGACATGTTGTCCTTTGACAATTACCAGTTTACTGTATGAAATCCTCCTTTAGAAGTATATTTAAGCAGTTTGTCTCTAACTTGTACAGCTATCATTTTTTTGCCTATTTCATATATTTAACTGCGCAATTACCACAGTTCAAGAAAAACATCAAAAATAAAGCTTTTATACTGCATTCTACAGTAAACATTCACAGTATCTTGTCAATACAAAGTACCTCAATGATCCATGTCTGAAAAGTGGCATCACTGCACATAATATGATGGTCCTGCCATGTGTCTGGTATACAGATAAACCACGAAGGATCTCCATCTGCTACCAGGCTGTAGATCTGGGGCACTTCACGGACCAAGACTCCACACTCAACAGCAGCAAACCGAAACAATCTGCACAGCTGCAGGTACTCAATTGCTTGTACCTGTACTGTGATGAAAAGGTCTGATAGCATCTGCTTAAACATCACAATGAAGGTACATCTCAGCAGTTCTTTTACAAAGAAGCTGTGCATGTGCACTATACTTTTTGTGTAAACCAGCTGAATACCAATCATTGGCATTAACAGAAACAAACACAGAACCTGTTCTATCATCCACAGCAACTTGGCAACAAGAGCTAATTGAGAGTCTGCTATTCTACTCCCAATCTGCATAAAAAATAAAGACAAAACAGGTGCAATGAAAGGACAGACTTCCCTGATTAAACATTGTACACAGAGAACTTTCACATACGTCCTTTGCTAGGAATGAAGAGGTTTACATTAAACAGCTGCTTAGGTTTAAGGCCTTGACTTTTAAAACAAAATGAAGCTATGAATACTTACCATAAAGCTGCATCTTGGAAAACGGGCATCAGTTATGCCTCATCTCAGAGTTCTGTGGGCTAACTTAATCTCCCCAAGGTCCTATTTCACCCTTGTCCTGCCCAAGCCATCCCTCAAATGTCAACTAATGTGGAACTTCTTTTAATGTGGCAAATTATCCCGTGACAAGCTCTCAATGAAAAAAATCTGATCTGAATGATGAAAAGCTGAGAAGTAATGAAGAAGTGGTCCATCGATTATACTATGGCCATTTTCTGACATTACTGCAAGTGTGCATTTAACTTTCTGTATTCAAATACCAATCAGTCTGTCAATAGGACAATACAGAATCCCAAGCAAAGAGCATACCTCCCGAGAAAGGGAACACCCAAACACTGAAACTAACAGCAAAGGCCCAAAACAAGGCCTAGACTGGGAAATTGTACCCAACTTGTAGTGCATTGCAAAAGTGCTAAGTTTAGCTCAAAATGTTACAGACCAAGAAGCATCAGATAGAGAAGTACTGCATAAAAATGACATAATGGTATCAGCTGCAGCAAAATGGCTCTGACATCTTCAGGGTCTTTCATTACCTGTAAATACTACACAATTAGACAAACATTTAGAAAGCACCACCTTGTAAATTTACCATCTCCCCTGCCTTTGATGGAAAGAAATAAACAGATAACCATTCCTAGTCTAAGCTGTCCGTTAGTAGATCATGCATATTAACATCCATGGTGGGAAACATATGGTATCTGGCAACGCACCACTTGGGGAAAATACAAGTAAATGGAATGGCTGGTTTAATCTAGCTTTATGGGTTATCTTAGTAAAAATTAATATACAGACATCTTCAATCCCACAGAAGGACTAACTAAGGAATAGAGGCAGATATATATTTAACCTCATGCTACTCGCTTCAAATAGAATGGGGTGAACTTTCCTAAAAATTAGAGCGATAACCCAAAACAAAGGTAAAAGATAAATATGAACACAAAGCACAAATTCCATGCAATGGCAGAGGGGCTCCTTGTTCTCCAAAACGAAAAATCAGGAACAGGACACTAGATGGCCCTCAACAGAGTGCCATGCCATGCCATAACCGGCATATAACAGCTCTGACAAGTAATCCAGCAAAAATATTGAGAGAAAGGAACTGGTCTTGCCATATGTACATGTCCTTTACTCAGAAAATTTAGTTATTTAAAAAAGCAAGGCTCTGAGGATGGATACCCAGTCGGACTTCCCTGGTAATCAAAATTTCAATAACTAAATAAATAAAATCTTTCCACGCACAAAAGCCAAACTGGCTGTTACAGAAAAAAAAGTCATCTACTTACCATAACGTTCCTTCTGTGCTGTCCATTTTCATTCTTCCTCAACCTGTGGGTTTCAGATCTGACCCTCGGTTCTGACTCGGATGCTTTCTAAGCCTTAGGCTCCGAAACTTGAGCTCCTCCCCTTCCCATAATGCCTCATTCTCCCAGATTACCTCAGAGTGAGTTTGCTGCCAACATATTTGCGAAATTTATAGATATATACAATAATGTACATATCAGAACAGCAGTAAAAGAGGTAGAGTAAAGATTAGGAACTCAATGAGAAAAACGGGTTCCTATTAGCATATCTGTCAAGTCCTTCATAAGATGGACGGGGGGGGGGGGGTCTTGATTTAGAATGTAAATGAACACAAATGGAATGTTATGGCAAGTATTTAACTTCTTTATCTGAAAATGTCATTTTCATTAGTTCCTCAACCTGTGGGACGGAGCACTCAGCTACAATCCAAGATGGCCTTCATGGAGGATATTTCGGAGTACTGCAGAACCAAAGGAACTCTTTCTAGAGATACTGTCCAGTTTATATCGGGAAAGAAATGTGTGAGAAATTTGACCAAGCAGCAGCTGAACAAGAATCAATTGAAACTTTTGCCCAAAAGGCTTGAGAAGTTGCCACTGATCTAGTGGAGTGAGCTTTTACTTGCTTGGGTAAGGAAACGCCTTTAAATTCATAAACAAACAAAATGCAGTCTCTTAACCACTTAGCTAAACTGGTCTTGGCAACTGGTTTTCCTTTTCTGACATCCGAAAAGGAGCATTGATATAAGATGCCTTGAAAGGTTCTGCAAAGTCACACAGCAGCATCCAAGCATGGCACCTAATGGTAATGCCAGAACTGGCAGCCCTTGAGGTACCCTCTGCCGTATGGGAGATTATCCTCATGGATGAATTGGAAACTGACTGTAGAGTGGCCATTTTGGAGGACTTACTTTCCACATCAGACATTGACTCTGGGACTGAGCAAGAGAGTTCTTTGATTAAATCCCTCTGTAGCCTAGTAAAATGGAAAAGACAGACGGTTTAAAACTCGCAAGGTAAAGGTAGACTAGGCATACATTCTCTTGCCAAATATGGATATGGCCCTAGACTCCCTGTTATGGGGATGAACAGTGGAACTTTCCTGGGCCAGCTCCTTCTTGGTGGCTGCCGCAACAACTATGGCATCTACTGGGATTCATTTGATCCAAATAGGTCTGTCAGAGGGGTAAACAAGGATCTTATCTGCATGTTTGGGGATAGGTTCTGCAGTGCCTAGGTCCTTCCAAGCCCTGCCTGATACTAGGCTGATAAGTGCATCAGCAGGTGGGGACACCCAAGATGTAGATGGGCTGGACCCTAAAGCCTCCAAGAACACAGTTTCCTCGTGGGTAGGGTTCTGGGAAGACAGTCCACCTTTCTGGTGCAGGATTTCTAAGATGTCTCCAAAAAAGAAATCTTCAGGTGTAGATTTGGGGACCCTTCCTTGAAATGTGTGTCTTCTGTAGTAGATTTTTCTTCTGCACCTTCTCTTCCAGGGAATCTCCTTGGTGGGGTGTTTTGGGGAGACACTGGGAGCGATCTGAGGTTCCAAGGGTGGAAGTACCTGAAGGCTTTGCTGGGCCAGCTGTCCAGAGGGTGGCAGCGGTGAGCTCTCAGACACAGCATCCTTTGGGGTGAGGAGTAGATCCGAAAGAGTGGGAGCCAAGGATCTCCTGGGCATGGAGAGAAAACTCTCCATCACTTTGAAAGTGAAAGGGGCCAAAGATGCTGAAGACCATCCCCCAGAGCTGAAGCTACTGGGGCAGAGGATCTCCAGGCCCCCCCAGCCCTTCACTCCAAGAGGAAACTCTGAGGGCGAGTTGTCAAACACCAATGCTCCAAGGGGAAGCGACTGCTCCGAAAACTTTGGAGTCTAGGTCAACCCCATTGGAACTGACATCGAGGTTTTGGCTCCAACAGCCTCTCTGCCCCAATGTAGTCTGGGCTGAGTGAGTAGATAAGCTGTCAGGGTCGAAGACATAATCACTATCGGCTCCAACACCTCAACTCTCAGGGTCTTCAGATCACAGGACTCCTAAAGCAGGAGGCCAGATCAGAGAAGGAGCTAATATTCCGAAAGGCGATTGCCTGCCCATGAACCTGGTAGAGACTGCGCTAGCAAGACCCCCATCTGGATCACTGTCTGCTTCATCAATCTGTCCACCTCTAATTCAGAAAGGCTACGTAATGACCTGACACATGATGCTGCAGAAGGTGGCCTGGATGTAGTCTTGAGGATCTCTCTCTTTAAGCGGAGACCCTGGAGTTGCAGGAGGAAGCTCCGATGGCAAGGGAGTTTGGAGACAAGGAGACGACTACTTGATCTTACTCGGATCCAAGGGTTTCGGATCAGACGTCATAGCAGCCTTGGCTGGTGGCTCATCAGAAGAAGAGGTGGACTTTCCCATGGAATGTTTATGCTGTTCCCAGACATTATGTTTTTTTTTTTGGGGGGGGGGGTAGAGCCCCTGATGTGGAAGAACTTGCAGATAAGGCTGAAGGAGGTAGAAGGCCCTTCAGAATAAGTTTATTTAAAAAGGAAAACAACGTGAAGACTTTTTTTTTTTTTTTTTTAAATAGAAATAGGGTAGGAGATAAGTAGTAGGGTAAAAAAATAAAGAAATTACGGACTTAAATGCCAATAGCCAACGGAGCTCAAGCAAGCAGATTACGATGCTTTTGATATGAGCAGCAAACGAGATCGGAGTTAATCTGGGGGAATAAGGCATTATGGGTAGGGGAGAAGCTCAAGCTTCAGAGCCTACAGTCCCTTGGGATGGAGAAGGCACTGTGGCACAAAAAACACATGGTCATAAGGTAGCAGAATATGTGAGTGCCTAGTTATAATGGGGTTATCAGAACTCATTCGGTCCACCAAAATCTAGTCTTTACATAAAAACTTAGAAAAAGTCTTTGACCACAGGAAGTGTGTACAAGAAATATTCTACTCAAAGAGCTAGCCAGGACACATCAGGAATTACGTCCGATTAGAATGAATAAGGCAGAAACACATGCAAATTCAATGAGGGAGAGAGACAACAGATACCCACATCTTACAAGAAAGAAACTCTGAAATTACTTGCGAGGAGACAAGACTGGCTGAACATACCAGTTAATCAATTCAATTCCCAAAATAAATGAAACACTGTCGGAAATGTCCTTCTGACAAATGCCTACTCCTAGAGGTGCACAACTTCTTGGCAAGTTGAATATAAATGAGTACCTCTCTGCTTGCTGGTGTATCTTACTACGGGGATGCTGAATATTTGTACAGATTTACAGCCACAGGCAAGTCATTCGTAATTTTACTTTTCTGTTTGCATTTGTTAATCTTGGAAAAACACTGGCCACCACTAGACCAAATTGCAGATTCAGCACAGGCAGGTACTTCATTGTGCAAACATTAACATACATCCATTAGGCATGCAAAAAACAACAAGGTAAGAGTACAACTACAGAGACGTACATTAATAGAAAAGAGAACAAACCATATCTTTTTCATTTAAAGCATATTATACAATTTCTTTCTTCGTAACTTGACATTAAGTCCAACGTTACATAAATTGCTCAATTCCTGTCTGGCCTTAAACCTCGTCTTCCAGGTTATACTCTGCATGTATTGTTTCCACAAATTCCATTTATTTTATCTAAATGTGCTCCTTCCCTTTTCTAACAGTTCCTCCACCTCTTTCACAACATTTAATACTTCAAATATAGTCTCTTTAGATTTTGAATTTCATTTTCTACCAAGTGTTTTTTTGGCAGCCAACAGCATTAAACTTAGTAAGGCTTTACTATATCTAGGAAATTCAGATCCTGAATAATTTCCTTAGTTAGACATTTTCTCATAGGTTCATAGGTTCATACTAGGCTATCTGCCCTAGGGCATTTATAAGCCTAGCCAGAGTGTGTATGGCTTTCACCACCCATTTTAAATTAATTTTGCTATGCCCTTTTTCAAGGTTAGTATACTGTGCCTCTGTCTAACAGTGACACAGAAGTGATACCCGGGGTAAACCTATGATCTCCCATCCACTCATCAAGATTCCTCTTGAAGAGAGTCAATGAGGGACTCTGCCTAACCTGGACTGGGATTTTATTCCAGAGTGAAGGGAGCCACTGGGTTATGAATCTGTCCCTCCAGCATGTCCTATTTATTTCAGTGCTGAGGTTTAAGTCCCTCGAGCGCGTAGCTCCATGGGATTTGGATTTTCTGAGGTGCAGCATGTCCATTAATTCCGGGTTGGACATGGCTTTATACGTCAGGCACAGATCGCCTCTGAGCAGGCGGTATGCCACTGAGTAGAGCTGGAGTTTCTTTAACCGGGCAGCATACGGCATCTGTTTGAGCCCCTTGATCCTCTTGGTGAGGTACTTTTGGGGTCTTTCCAGTTGCTGCAGGTGTCTGGTAAGGTACATCCCAAAAGGGGCATTGTACTCAATTATGGGCCTGATGAGGGATGAGTAGAGGCACGATGACCTCCCCTAATCTAGATGTGAATCCCTTCATGATTAGGTGGGCTATATAAAATGTTTTTTCTAACCACTTTGGCCACGTGGTTGTCAAATGAGAGATTGCTATCAACGTGGGTCCCCAGGTCCCTAATTACTACTTCTGTACATAATGGATTACCACCTATGTGGTAATTTGTGGGCACTTTGTTTTTGCCAAAGGGGATGACTATACACTTTTTGGCATTTAGCTTGAGGCCATGGCTCTGGCACCAGTTGTCTGTTTCTATGAGGCCCTTTTGGAGGATGCTTGTGTCGGCTGGAGATTCTATTATGGCGCCCAGTTTGCAGTCATCTGCGAACTTGGTCAGCCACAGTCCTTCCATGTTGGCCTGTACCTCCGAGAAATATATACCGAACAAGAGACGTCCCAAGACTGAGCCTTGTGGGACGCCACTTATAACTGGTTTGGAGTCTGACATGGCTCCAGCTATTCTAACCATGTGGGTTCTGTCCTTGAGCCAGTTTGCAATCCATCTAGTGACATAGGGGTTTATATTTAAGCTGGTGAGCTTATTTATAATGCCCGAGTGGGGTATTGTATCGAAGGCTTTTGCGAGGTCCAGGTAGGCTGTGTGGACCACCTTCCCCTTGTCAATGGCCTTGGTGACTGTTTCAAAGAAATCGACCAGGTTTAAGAGGCAGGATCTGCCCTTAAAACCGAACTGGGTAGGATCCAGTGTCTGTAGGTCCCCAATATCTTTATTTATAAGGTCCATGATGATCCTTTCTATAGCTTTGCAGACCAAGCTAGTGAGACTTATGGGGCGATAGTTTCCAGGATCCGTTGAGGAACCACCTTTGTGGAGAGGGACCACTGATGCTGTACGCCACTCTTTGGGTACATATCCTGTAGTAAGGCTGAGATTGAACAGTAGTTTTAGGTTTGGGTTTAGCTCTTCTTGGAGTTCATGTAGGATGAAGCCCGGGACACCGTCTGGTCCAATTGATGCTGTGCTTCTTGCTTTGGAGAGGGCAGCTCTTACCTGAGCATCTGAGATGTCAGGGGGGCAGCACTCTACTGGGATAGATATTAGCCCTTTTGGTGGAGAGGGGGGAGAGAAGTTTGCACTGAACCTGTCAGCTAGGATGTTGGCAATGTCTGTGGGTTCGGTGTATTTTTTGTCATTTTGGACTAATTCTGACCATATCTGGGAATTCCCACCCTGGTTCCTAACATAACTAAAGAAAGCCTTGTGATTATCCTTAGTGTCCTGTGCAATTTTTCTCTCGAAGCTGGCCTTAGAAGATTTTATGAGTGCCCGTAGTTTTTTGCTAACACTGATCAGAGATGCCTTCCCTTTCTGGGATTTTGCTCTGTCATGTAGTAGCTTCCTCCTTCTATTGTATAGTTTGTTTATGGCTGGGGTCCACCAGACAGGACGTCTGCCTTTGGAGAATTGGGTCTTGGTTTTATTTGGGATTGCATGATCCATGCATTCCTGAAGGTGTTCATAGAATGCGTTTATAAAGGATTTTGTGGTCTGGGCCGTATAATCCACAGGCCCGGGGGCTTTGAAGGATTCCACCTCGGTTTTGAGGAGTGTGAAATTTGCTTTAGAGAAGTTTTTCACTGTGGTTTTCTGGGCATGGGGTGGGGTCGGGATGTGAATATCCAGTGAGATTAGTTTATGGTCTGATCTTACCAGTGAGGGATACACTTCTGGTCTGGAGCATAGAGTCCCCATGTTGGTGATGATCAGGTCCAGTATGTTTTCCCATCTTGTGGGAGTGGTAACAAGTTGTTCCATAGCATTTGAGCTTATAAATTCTAGGAACCTTTGGGCTAGGGTGTTGGAGCTAGAGTAATGCTCCCAGTCTATGGTTGGGTAGTTGAAGTCACCCAATATAATGGTGTTTGGAGAGACCTTCATATTTTCCAGTGTTCTCAGGAAGGCCGAGTGGGGTTCCTGGGTTTGGGAGGGTGGTCTGTAGCAGGCTATAAACTGGAAGGCAGTTTTACCCACTGTTAGTTGCACATGGATAGTCTCTGATGCTTCGTGCTGTGCCACCAAGCTGGAGGTGTGGGTATCTTTGACGAATATTGATACTCCCCCTCCTTTTGTGGTTCAGTCCAAGTTTTGGGGCCGAAAAGCATGGTATGAGGTATAACCTGGTAGTGCTGGGGTGCTCTCGAGAGCCTTGAACCAGGTTTCTGTTACTGCACAGATATCAATGTTCTCCATGCTAAGGAGAGAGTTTTGAGTGCATGCATCTTGAGGTTTAGACTTCTGGCGTTGAGTAGCATTACTCTTAGTTTCTTATCCCTTGTGATACCTATGGAGGTGGGTTTGTCTTTTGAGCCTTGCCTAAAAAAGGCACTATGGGGGTAGCAAGAGCCTTTGCCAATATCCGAAAGCCCAGGGGTGACAGGTGCAAGACGTCCCTAGCGAAGCATCGTGGCTTGTCAAGCATGTCATCCCAGGCTGACAGGCATTGGATCCCCTTTGAATGACACCAATACTTAAGCCAATTGTTGAAATTGATAATCTTGTCTTCATACTGTGGCATCATTCTTGGTGAGGGTAAGATGCTACTCAAGGTCAGGGTCATACCGGCCTGGGCTACACGCTCAGAGAGCTCCTCTATGTCTCTTTTCATGCAGTCCAGGGAGGTACGTCTCAGGTCATTCACACCAGCATGGACAATGACTGAGCCATATTTGTACTTGCCTTGGAGTGACCTGAGTGCTTGCGTTATGTGGCGGATCCTAGCACCCGATAGGCAGCTCACCGTGACCTTCTCCTTGTTCAGCCTGGTGAGCGGGACGTCAGTGTGCCTGATGAGAGTCACCTATTACACGTGTATCAGGTGTGTTGTTTAGCCTTAAGGGCTGTGACTGTTCGGCACACTGGCTTTGTGAGCTATGTGTTGCACGTGTTTTGTTTTGGGGTAGCGGTTGCTTGGGTGTCTGCTTTGGAGGTCTCTGCTGCTTAGGCAGATTTTTATTTAGAGCCTCCAAGTATGTTTTTGTGTGTTTATGTGTTTGGTTTGCTGTCGTGGTAGGTCTATGTGAGACTGGAATTGTAGTGAGTGTAGTTTCCTTCTCCTCCTGACTGGTTACGCCAGTACTGAGTTGAGAGAGCTTAGCCTCCAGTTTGGCTATATGGTTGCATCTCTCACATGTGTTGGAATTTGTTGGGAGGAGGAGAGGGTTGTCTGTGTACATTAGGCAGTTGTAACATTGCCTCAAGATTCCTAGGTTCACCAGCTGGACCGGAGAGGAGACTGACAACTGACCTTTGGACATGCTAGAATAGTATTGGGAATTCCTTTATAATTGAAAAAAAGGGCCAATGGGGAACAAGTTACTCAAGGGGAGTTTGTGAGGGTGTAGTGCTTCACAATATTTCTGACAGTACTCTGTAAGGAATGCTTTCAATCTTAAAAATCCACAGTTAAGTGCTTTCTTCCCTTAGCTTAAAATAGGGACTTCCTCAGAACACTTTATGGAATGGATAAAATGCATAAAAACCCAACCATATATACCCAAAATAATTAAATACGTAATGAGTGTTAATTAATTAAACCTTAAAGTGATATCCACTTTGATACCTTTAAAAATAATAAACTGCGTACAGTAACCATCCAACTAATGTAAGTATAAAAAAAATATATAATATGCAATATCGGAAACAAAAATAATAATATATGTTATATTAAATGCAATATACAATACAAAGAGAGCACCCCTGCAGTACCAGGCTACAATTCTTACCACACTTTTCGGCCACAAAACCAAGACCGAAACGCTAAAGGTGGAGGAGTGTCCATACTCACTAAGGATATTCACACCTCCAGGCTAGTTGCCCAACACAATGCATCTGAAATTCTCCAGGTGCAACTAACACTAGGTAGCACTGCAATCCAAATTGTAGCTTGCTACAGATCCCCCACCATACCCCAAGATTCTCACTACACCTTCCTAAACATACTGGAAAATATTAAGATACAACCAAACACCCTAATACTAGGTTGATGTCAACTACCCTGCCATTAATTGGGAAAATTACTCGGGTACCAACTCCTTTTCCCAATGGTTCTTGGAATTCATAAATTCCAACACCCTGGATCAACTAATCCACTGTCCCACCAGGGGCTCCAATATCCTAGACCTGGTCATTACCAACATGGGAGATAGATGCTCCACACCAGTGGTCACCCCCTCATTGGTCAGGTCTGACCATAAGCAAATCACCCTTGACATCCACATCCCACCTCCACCCCCGAGTAAGGAAACCTCCTTAAAAAACTTCTCCAAAGCCAACTTCATGCTATTGAAGTCAGAAGTGACAAACTTCACAACACCCACGCAGACAGGATCTGGAAGTTCGACTGCAGAATCCTACACTAAGGCACTGTACGAGCACATCCACTCGTGCATGAATCGTGCCATCCCAAATAGAACCAAGATGCTCTTCTCCAAAAAAAGGAAGCCAATCTGGTGGTCCCCTGCTATAAATAAAATATACAACAGAAGGAAGAAACTGGTGCAGAAAAGAGGAAAATCCCAGGATGCAAAAAACTTCCTCACCAGCCTCAGAAAGAAGCTGAGATCCCTCATAAAATCCTCAAAAGCTAGTTGCGAAAATAAAATTGCCAAAGATTCCAAAGACAACCACAAGACATTCTATAAGTTATGTCAAGAATCTAAATGGCAATGCTCAGATCTGCTCTGAACTACAACAGAATGGCATTAAATATACTGACCCCACGGATATTGCCAATATCCTGGCAGATCGATTTAGTGTTAACTTCACTCCCCTCTCACCCCCTAAAGGGCCCATCGCAATACCAAAAGATTGCCAAATTCTGATGATCACAGCCACACAGGTAGAAACAGCACTCTCCACAGCTAAGAATACAGCATCCATGGGACCAGATGACATCCCAGGCTGTGTACTACATGAACTACAAAATGAACTGGCACCCTACTTAAGTGTCATGTTTAATCATAGCCTCACCTCAGGCTTCATGCCCACTGAGTGGCGCACAGCTACAGTTATCCCGCTCCACAAGGGAGGATCCGCCTTGGATCCCGGGAACTACCGTCCCATCAGTCTGACAAGCCTGATCTGCAAGGGCATGGAACGCATTATCATGGAACTTGTAAACAAAGACATTGGCAACCTCCAGACACTGGACCCCACCCAGTTTGTGTTTGTGAAGGGCCGATCTTGTCTCCTGAATCTGACTGACTTCTTTGAATCGGTCTCCAGAGCTTTGGATGAGAGTAAGGAGGTCCACATAGCCTATCTGGACCTCGCCAAGGCCTTCGACACCATCCCCCACTCTGGAATCATAGATAAACTTACTAAGCTGGGCATAAATCCCTACGTCACTCGATGGGTTGCTAACTGGCTTACTGACAGAACCCAGACTGTAAAAGTAGCAGACTCCAAATCCAGCTCCAGACAAGTGGAGTACCTCAGGGTTCAGTCCTGGGACCACCCTTGTTTGGCATCTACTTCTCTGATGTACAGGCCAATATTAAGGGACTCTGGCTACAAAGTTTGCAGATTACTGCAAACTGGGAGCCATTACTGAATCCCCAAATGATGTGGATATTCTACAAAAGGGCCTTACAGAAACAGATGCCTGGTGCCAGAGTCATGGGCTCAAGCTTAATGCCAAGAAATGTATAGTCATCCCCTTTGGAAAAAAAACATGTACCCCATGAACTACCACATAGGTGGCAGGACACTAAACATCGAAAGTGTGATGAGAGACTTAGGGACACAAGTAGACAGTGGTCTCACTTTCGATAACCACATCGCCACAACAGTCAGGAAATCCTTCTACATGGCACACCTCATCACCAAGGGCTTTTCATCCAGAAAAAAGGAGGTCATTGTCCCACTGTACTCATCCCTCAGACCCATTATAGAGTATAATGCCCCATTTGGTATGTACCTCACAAGACATCTGCAACAGCTGGAAAGGCCACAGAAATACCTCACTAAAAGAATCACAGGCCTAAAGCAGATGCCATATGCTGACTGTCTAAAAAAACTCCAGCTATACTCTGCGGCATATCATCTACTCAGAGGTGATCTCTGCTTAACATACAAGGCCATGTCAAACCCTGAGTTGTTGGACATGCGCCACAAAGAAATCCCAATCCTTCAGAGCCACACGCTCCAGGGATCTAAACCTTATCACAATGAACAAAACATGCTGGAGGGATAGTTTCCTGACCCAGAGATTCCCCATACTCTGGAATAACTACCCATACATGTCAAGCAGAGCACCTCATTGGCTCTCTTCAAAAGGAACCTTGATGATTGGATGGGAGATAGGAAATTCACCCCGGGGATCATGTCAGTCCCCCTGCTAAACAGGGGCCCAGAGAAGTAAATATTGTGGGAAAAAATTTCCAGGGAATTGTTATGGCTAGACTTGCATAGGCCTCAGGGCCGATGGCCTAATACCAACCTATGAACCTGTATCTCAAACCATGTAAACAATCCATATACTATAATCCATACACTGATGTTAAAAAATCTATGCATGACATACTTGCGTAAAAATCAATTGATTGGTTAATTGATTTTATAAAATTGTCTTTTTAGTCCCCTTATGATTTTATGAGGAAATTAATTGATTTTTACGCAAGTATGTCATGTATAGATTTTTTAACATCAATGTATGGATTATAATATATGGATTGTTTACATGGTTTGAGACATATTGTATTGTATACTGCATTTAACATAGCATATATTATTTTTGTTTCCGATATTGCACATTATATATATATTTTTATACTTAAATTAGTTGGATGGTTATTGTATGCAGTTTATTATTTTTAAAGTATCAAAGTGGATATGACTAAGGTTTAATTAATTAACACTCATTACATGTTTAATTATTTTGGGTATATATGGTTGGTTTTTTATGCATTTTCTCCATTCTGTAAAGTGTTCTGAGGAAGTCCCTTTTTTAAGCTAAGGGAAGAAAGCGCTTAACTGTGGATTTTTATTGCTGAATAAACTTCTTGTATCTACAGTGGCTGTGTCTATCATACGTGGACTGGCATCACATTTCTGTGGTGATTCTCAAATTTATACTACTTTATTTGGAAAATGCTTTCAATCTACCAACTCCTTACATTCCCAAAAACATGCTCCCAATAACCTCTTTCTTCCCCATTACATTTCCAACAGTTGTTATTTGACTGATGAAAAATTCCTGAAGTCTGCTTGAAGTATAAAAATACTAAGGCAAACACTTCCAAGCAAAATTCCTAAGCATTTGGGCTTTGTTGCATACTTGGGAGCCATACATATATCCACCCATTGTTCCCTTGCAACTATTTTTCAGTCTCTTTCCTATCTTTTCTAACCTCTTCAGAGTGATTATTATAGTTGCAATGCAATATTTTATATGTTCTACTAATTATCCCTTTTCTAACATCTTCTGTTCTAGGTTTAACTACAAACTCTGCTAGAGTATGTCACTACCCCAACACTTTCTCTTTGCCTATAATCCGATATCAATTCCCAACAGGGAAGGTGGTCACTAACCTGCAAATCTGAAGGTCTTGGCTTCATCCCATATTGCTAGCATTCCGTTATTTGTTCCCAGTACCTTGGTTTCTTTACAGTTTTTCAACAATGAAGTCCAGCCCCCATTGACTCTTTTCTATATCCCTACTTGCAGTAACCCTACTGCCAAAATCACTTTCTCTGGGTCTACTTCAGTCTATCGAAACTTAAACTATCGAGAAGACCGAAATCACACAAAACCGAACCTTCATAATTCCTTAATTCAAAACCATGAAACATCACCTGCTGCATTTAAACACAAAAAATCTAACTTGTTTCAAATTTGGTAGGGGGCAAGCCCCCTGCACCCCCCACACCGCTGCAAATTATACATACAAAGTCCGAGATTGTACTACTGTGGGGAAAAGGGCATATTTCCCAATCCTCACTGTACCGTGACCTTCATTCAGAAGCTCCTAGTGGTGTGTGAGTAGTATATCATTGTTCTGGATGTTGGCAATGTAAAGGTTCGTACTTGTGTAATTTCGGACTTCTTAATGATTTAAGTTTCAGTTTGGTAAAAAGTGATTATGCTTCATTTCCAAAGTAAAGTATTCTCAATTTTTCTAATCTAATCTCATGCTCCCTTCCTTCTCTCAAGCATCTTCTGCTGAAACATTGGAAAAAGTTTCACTGGCAGTCTTTCCAGAAGAAGCAGAATCACCTTCTACTTCACAGCTAACTTTTTGCTGGACAAGCTTTTGTATTTCCTCCTTAGCTTGTACTTCATCAAAACATGACTCTGTCCTTCCAGGGAAGGCATATTTTGAAGATAGCTGGGTACAGCAGTTTGAATCTTGTGCCACTCCTTGAACAATGGAATAAATTTACTACATTTACTCCTCTTTTACCTGGTGTACAATGAGTATTCTCCTCAAACACACTGTTGTCTCCCACTTTTAGTAGTTTGTCCTTCTGCTACAGGTTTGTCAGAATCAACTTTCTGCTGGTAGGATTACAACTTTACTATTAAAGGTCTAGGCTGCTTTCTCATAGCATGGTTTGGAGCATACACGTGATGTGCCCGTTCAACCAAAAACTCCTGATGTGGAATACCAGTCCAGTTACTTATTTGTGCTTTCATAAAATGAATACAGTCCGTTCCTTCCAGCTTCTCTGGTACAGCAGAAAATCTCATGTTTTCCCTACTTGCTCTGTTCTCTAATTATATTATTATTTTTTGAAACCTCTCTTCTTGAGCAGTCTCACATTCAGCCAGCCTTTTCTTCATTTCAACCTCCAATTTTTGCAGTTTTATCACCTCATCTGACTATCTGTTTAAAGCTTAATAAACAGCCTTGTTTTGAGTCAATATACTCCACTGGTGTTTTATTTTAATCCGGTCTGTGTGCAGTTGTGTCATACTTCCCTCTAGGTTATTGGAAGTCATGTCTGGAGCTAACACTGCTTTTTGCTGAACAGCTGCCGAACCTTTCCCAGTCAGTGTTTTTTTCCTCACTTTTTGTAGCAGATTTTATTTCAGGTCCTCTGTATTTCTTTTTCCTGGCTTCCAGGCAATGCACTTACTAGCCAGTTATTGAAATTTACTCAGAAATGCAACAGTCTAATGGTCTTCTCTGCAGAGTTGCTGTTTTCATACAGGGACAGCTAGAATTAAGTTATTTAATGTGCAGCCATCTTGGAAGTCCTAGCAGAATGTGTTTTGACCTGTCGAAGTGTTTTACATGGAAGGAATAGCAGAAAGACATAGCCATCTAGATGGTTTGTTTAGAGGCTGGAAGGCTGAACTCTTCCTCTTCATAAGAAATTAGTTGGTCAGATTATCTGAATTTGTTGTCTTACCCACACAGGATAAGAGCTATCCATGGACATCGGGGAGGGGGGGATCCTTTTCTTTTCCCTTTTATTTTGAGGGCTGGGAAAATATACAGGAAGACTGATAGATAAATAGTCCAGTTAACTTTTAGCACAAAGGAGGGTCAAAGTTCTAAGGCTAACCCTGCCTTTCTGGAAAACTACAACAGGAGAAAATACACAAGAGCCTGTAACTCAAAACTCTTGGCAAATGTCAGGGCTAATACTATCTTCAATGCCAAAATGATGCAAAAGAAGCTGATGCAAAAGGCAATTAAAAATAAAAAAACACAACAGCATAACCTTAAGAACACAATTCAGGTCCTAAGATGGAGGAACAGATTTCTTGGGAAGTCTAATGTGAAGGAAAACGTTGAGACATTGTTTATCACAATGTGAAGAAAGAGGATCAACTGGTAGGTAGGATGAAATGGTTGACAAATGCACCTTGACAAATGCATATATCAGACCTAACTTGAGCAGCTCATACAAATATTTGAGGATAAGGGGGATGGGAACCCCCTAACTGTTATGGGACATGTCCACTGTTGTAGCACCATAAAAAAAATCTTTTCTATTTAAGATATTCTTGTTGTAGGTTTTCTTACTTCCTTTATTACTTCAGCACATCCCCAGATCCTACCATCCTATGATTCGATGTCTTCAAGTTGGGATGAATAAGAGTGCTTTGTTATGGGAGCAAGTTCATCCTGGGGAATTATCTGCCCTGAAAAGGGAGAATCATGAATTGTCTTTCTGAATCTTCAGGAAGACCTTCTGTACGAGTGGAAGGAGCAGAAAGGCATACAAGAATTTATTTTTCCAGACTTCTTTGAATTGGGCTGTGGTAGAAAACAGTCTGAGCTGCTTGTTCAGGGTAGAAGCAAAGAGCTATATGCAGAGAGTTTTCCCACTGATGGGCAATCAAAAGAAGACCTCTTGGTTCAAATATCCATTCATGAGGGTCTGTCTTGGGTCTATAGAAGTAATCTAACACTAAATTTTGTTCTGAGAGAATATAAAGAGCATGAGACTGTGGTGGACTGCAAAGTCCCAGGCTATTTTATCACATCTTTGAAGCGGGTATGACTTTCAAACCCACTGTCAACATACCATACGACTATGGTACTGTCCAGTGCAATTCATAGGTATCCTGGAATACAGATGTTATTAACAGTCCAAAGGGCAAGCATCAGTGCTTTCTCTCTGATGTTTATATTTGCATCTGTCTTATTTGAACCAGAGTTCTTGAACCTTAATGCCTTTTGAACAGCTCCCCCTCCCATCCAAGACATGTGGTATCTGCTGATACTTTTCCTTGGGGGGGGGGGGGGGTGAAACAATATAAGACACCTTTGGACTGACTTTTATCTGAGGAATACACAAACAGTTCTTACTTCACTAAACACAAGAGGGGGACTGAAAGGGATTCCGGAATTACAGTGCTGGACCCAAACTGATTTGAAGTACCGCTGTATCATCCCCTTATGTGGAGACTGGCATACGGGATTAATTGAACTGTGGATTCCATGAATCCCAGGGCTGTCATAATCATTCTTGTATAGGGGAACTTGCAGGTTTTCTAAGGGAAAAGGGGGTAGGTTGCTGTTCATTCTTTGTAGTGGAATGACTGCCTCCAAGCTGGAAGTATGCAGAAGACACCCTAGAAACACTAGACTATCGGTGGATTCTAGGGTGGATTTCTTAGAGATGAGACTGAATCCTAGCTGAAGAAAAATTGGTTACATGTCCCAAAGAATGTTTTTGAGCAAAAGTTTCCCAAATTAAGTTATTGTCCAACTACAGATAAGAAAGCTATGACAGGAGGTAAGAACTTTACAAAAATACTTTGTGCTCCAGATAACCCTAAGGGCAAAACAGTAAACTGAAAGTGATATCCCAATGTGCAAACGTTCAGGGATTATCAGTGTTTTTCATGAACAGGGATATGCAGATAGCAACCTTGGACCTGAAAGATGCCAAAGGTTGTTTGCAGGAAGATGAGGAAAAATGGATAAGTCCAGAATTGGTCTCCACATTCACGGACTGCTTGGGACTAGGAAATGTCTGAAGTAAAAGCCTTTTGCTGTTAGAGAAAGAGACAGGTTCTATAACCCTCAGATGAAACACATCTAACAGAATTGGGAAGACCAGGTGGTGGTGTTCTGGAGACTGAAGAAAATCCTTGAAGGCAGTGAAATAAATTCAGAGTAGTTTGTGCCTGTTTGTTTACTATGTCCAAAACCAAAGCATGTGATGTTATTGCTCTCTAAGCAGGGGGTGAGAGAAGTCTCCCGGCCAGGCTGGGAGGGAGTTGGCCAAGGTGTGTGTGTGGGGGGGTGGGGGTTGAAAATATTAAGAGGTTGCAGGCTTTTGTCTGTAAAGGATGCCTTGGCTCCTTTGAATTCAGATTTGGTTTGGTCCTGATATTTTTTTCTAAAAAAATGTCTTTCCTTTCTGTTGAGAAGCTTTTTAACACTTATGAAAAATGTTCCACATCTGGAGGGGTAGTTATTCGGGAAACTGGTGATGGGGAAAAGAAAAAGTTGTCTTAAAGCCTTGTATTAGCTTTCCTCTAATTTCTGAAATATCTTAACAGAATGAGACAGATATATATTTTTTTTTAGTCTAAAAGTACATGAAGTAGATTAGCTTTGACAACATCATCATCAAGAAGGGATTTTGGCCCGATCCAGGCCAATAGCAGCTGCCCTACAGGAAGCATTAGCAGTTTAACAGTCACATTTAAGGGAATGCCTTGCTAAACAGGATGCTGAATTAAGCATGTCTGTACAGAAGCTTTAGTGCGAGTCTGGAATGTTAGAGATTGGATTAGCCAGCTTATCCAAAAGAGAAAGTGTATATCTGGTTAAGAGAGAGTCTGGTAATCAATGGCACAGAAAGACAAGTTGGCAGAAGTGTAGCCCTTCTTAACATATCTGTCCATAACTCAGCTGTCCTTATCATTTGGCAAGGCAAAGGTAGAAGACAGCAATTTGGATATTTTATCCCAATTTCAAAGAAAACTCCTGAGTATGAGGTTGGGTGGTTACACCAGTATTTGTCTGCGTCAAGTACCTTATACAACTTGTACGGCTTCTTAGGAAGTAGGTAGTTGGTATTCAAGTTCCAGAGAAGCAGACAAGGCTATATCCCAAAGTCCCTAGGACAAATGGAACAGACTGTTGAGGTACTGCCATACGCATAAGGTCAGAATACCTTTTCTGAGAATCAGACATTTTCTTATGCTTCCAATTAAAGTGTCCCATCATTTTAAGAATTGTGTTAACAAAAAACTCAGTTACTTAAGAGGAGAGGACTTCCATAGCCTAAAAGAAAGGATATGCTTCTGATTTTGGCTCCAAATAAGGCTCTTCTTCATAAAAATCCTTTCTTTTAAATGGACTGGAAACAAAGGGAGAAGTAAATGGTGAGGACTAAAAACTACAGATGCTTTAAAAAGCCCTTAACAGAAACTAACCCACTCATGACGGTCACTAAGGAAGGAGCTGGAGTAGAAACAGAATTGGCCTTTTGTTTCTTTTCTTAGGAGCCTCCAAGGAAAGATTAAAATGAGGAGAAGAACCAAAGGGCACCTTCATAAGGATCTCTGCAAAGTCTTCCCAGACATCTATTTTAAGGATTCACCCAGTTCCCTCAGACTGGATCAGCAATGGCTTTTCCTCTGCAGCAGGGATGGCATTCCAGTCAGCATGTATGTGCAAAATGTCTGCACCTTAACCTCTTGCAGTGTCCAACAGTGAAAACTTGTACAGCTATGTGCTGGGTGGTCAAGTGCTTCAGTGCAGACATCCAACTCTGACAAAGCAGCAGCCTTTTCTAATAACGAAAATTAAAAGTTGAGGATAAGTTTTCTTTTTTCCGGGTGGGAGGGGGTGTTGACCATCTAAGGCAGACAACTCAGAGGCCATCCTAACATGCACCAAACCTTGAAGAGATTCGTTTTCAAAGTAACACTTAAGGGAACTCAAATGACTAAGAATTTTCTTAGGAACAAAGGACTGGCAGATGCAACACACTATCTTTTGGTTTAGGGCTTAGGGAAAAGACACTTAAAATGCTTATCCTTGTAAGGGACTGGTTGGTTGTATCCACACTTCCCGTTATTACAAGGACATGAAAACTGTACTGTAAAGAAAAATTACTGGAAAAGAGGAAGAGTCCCCACTGGCTAGTCAGTGGCCTACAATGATTTTAGCTTAACAAGCTGTATGGATGACAAGACTGCAACGTACAAACTCTTCCTTCACTGACCGGCTAAAAGAAAGCTGAGGATTTTTGCACCTTACATACCAGCATGTAATCTCTCGTGAAGGTCATACATATGGAGACTGGAAAAGGAATATCCTAGGCTTTTGCAGGCTGGACAGTATTCCTTGACAGAATATGCTCCACAAGTAAGAAATCCAATGACACTGATCTAATAAAACATGTTTTATACCAAACAGTGGAAAAAGTATCATTAGTAAACAAAGGTTTTTCCCGATTTAAAATTATTCCTATAGACATTTCACAAAACTATATACAGAAATCACTTACCCATGCTTACAGTTTTGCACTTAAAGCAGAGAAATACCATTTTTGCTCAACACTTTTCTTCCTTCCTTTCCTCCATTGTTTGGAGTTCCTTACCTTAAACCCAGTTACATCCTTGCCTTCCAGAGGAAGCACAGAAACCTGCCCAAGGTCAGCCAGAACATCATGGTAGTACTCCTGCAGAAAGCACAACATGCCTGCCTCCATGGTGATCACAGACTCCCGAGGTGTGTTGGTTTGCAAAAAATCTAGAAGCCTCTTTTCATTCTCCACTCTGAAATCCTTCAGCATAATCACGTGCAGCTGGCCATCAGCCTGAGAAATGGCAGTAGCACAAAACTTAAGAGATGACATCAGTTCTTTCCATTCAGAAGAGTTTAGAATGTACAGCTGGTCGTCAGATATAGTGAAGGAAAACCTGCACAACATCCCTTTTAGTAATGATGAGGCTTCCCTGACTGCATCTAGTGAGAGTGCATTTAGAGTCAACACATAGTCAGACACACTGCAGCTAACCGCAAGTCTCTTCTGAACAAAAACATTTTCCACATACTGCTGAACATCAACCCTCTGGAGGAATGTCAAGGTATCTGTATCAAAAGGAATGTGAGATTGAGTCACATTACTTAAGAACTCCAAGATCTTGTTTTTGGCCTGCTCATTCTGAAGTAGGTTAGGGCCACAGATCTTTATTCTACTCTCACTAGGCTGAATCAAGAGTTGAGGGTAACTTTCCTGCAGCTCTTTTAGTAGTGAACTGGTCTGAAGGAGTTTCATCTTCACTGTATCATGGATAGTTACAGTGCATGGAGGCACCTCAGCACCTTCTGTATCCATCTCTTCACATTTGACAGCCTCTACTGCCACGGTGGAAGGTTCAAGGAAGTCATAGTACGGATGAACTAGTAGGTCCCTTCCTTCTAGCTGGTGTGGCTTTTTAAGAACACGGTCTGCAGCTAAAAATAAAAAAAAAAACAACTAATGAGAGTCAAAACAATTATGCACACAGTGTGTGCGCGCACATTATATAAAATTAATAATCACACAGACATACAAATAAATAGGAAATATATATTGTACATAAACATAAATATAACTTCAAACTTGTGTGTGTGCATATATATATATATATATATATATATATATATATATATATATATACACACACATATACACACACACACTATATATATATATATATATATATATATATATATATATATATATATATATATATATATAGAGAGAGAGAGAGAGAGAGAACAATGAAAAAGTATTTGCCCCCTTCCTGATTTCTTTTTTTTTTGCATGTTTGTCATACTTAAATGTTTCAGATCAAACAAATTTAAATATTAGACAAGGATAACCCAAGTAAACACAAAATGCAGTTTTTAAGTGATATTTATTAAGGAAAAAAACTATCCAAACCTACATGGCCCTATGTGAAAAAGTAATTGTCCTCTTGTTAAATCATGAAGTAACTGTGGTTAATCACATTTTGGGGAAAGCTGAATTCAATTTCACTAGCCACACCCAGGCCTGATTACTGCCAGACCTGTTGAATCAAGAGATCACTTCAACAGAACCTGTCAAAGTGAAGTAGACCAAAAGATCCCAAAAAGGAAAACATTATGCCACTATCTAAAGAAATTTAGAAACAGATCAGAAACAAAGTAACTGACATCTATCAATCTAGAAAAGATTACAAAGCCATTTCTAAAGCTTTGGGACTCCAGCGAACCATGGTGAGAGCCATTATCCACAAATGGAGAAAACATGGAACAGTGATGAACCTTCTCAGGAGTGGCCGGCCTACAAATATTATGCCAGGAGCACAGTGCCGACTCATCCAGGAGGTCACAAAAGAACCCAGGACATCTAAAGAGCTGCAGGCCTCACTTGCCTCAGTTAAGGTCAGTGTTCATGACTCAACCATAAGAAAGAGACTGGGCAAAAATGGCATGTTAGAGTTCCAAGGCGAAAACCACTGCTGACCAAAAGAACATAAAGGCTGGTCTCACTTTTGCCAAAAAACATCTTAATGATCCCCAGGACTTCTGGGAAAATGTTCTGTGGACTGACGAAACAAAATTTTAACTTACTGGGCGGCGTGCTTCCTGTTACATCTGGCATAAAAGTAACACAGCATTTCAGAAAAAAACATCATGTCAACAGTCAAACATGGTGGTGGTAGTGTGATGGTCTGGGGCTGCTTTGCTGCTTCTGAACCTGGACGACTTGCTGTGATTGATGGAATCATGAATTCTGCTCTCTACCAAAAAACCTCAAGCTGAAGTGCACTTGGTTTTCTGCAGCAGCATGACAGTGATCCAAAGCACACCAGCAATTCAACCTCTGAAATTAAAAAAACAAAATGAAGGTTTTGGAGTGGCCAGGTAAAAGTCCAGACTTGAATCCAATTGAGATGCTATGGCATCACCTTAGAAAGGTGGTTCATGCTCAAAAACCCTCCAATATGGCTGAATTAAAACAATTCTACAAAGAGTGGGCCA
Organism: Protopterus annectens; assembly: GCF_019279795.1. NCBI lineage: Eukaryota > Metazoa > Chordata > Ceratodontiformes > Protopteridae > Protopterus > Protopterus annectens. Next base: position 1,704,787,769 of record NC_056732.1, read on the forward strand.
AAATTCCTCAACAGCGATGTGAATGACTCACTGCCAGTTATCGCAAAGGCTTGACTGCAGTTGTTGCTGCTAAGGGTGGCACAATCAGTTATTAGGTTTAGGGGGCAATTACTTTTTCACATAGGGCCATGTAGGTTTTAATAGTTTTTTTCCCTTAAAAAATAAAATCATCTTAAAAACTGCATTTTGTGCTTACTTAGGTTATCTTTGTCTAACATTTACATTTGTTTGATAATCTGAAACATTCAAGTGTAACAAACAGGCAAAAAATTAAGAAAATCGAGAAGGAGGAAAATACTTTCATTGCACTGTATACACACAGATGTACACTCTCACACTCTCGCACATGCGCACACACTCATGTGCACACACTCACACGCAGACACAATGACACAGGATATAAAACGTTTACACACCCCTGTTAAAACGACAGGTTTTTGTGATATAAAAAATGAGACCACAATAAATCATTTCAAAACTTTTCCCACCTTTAATGTGACCTATAACCTGTACAATTCAATTGAAAAACAAACAAATCTGTTAGGAGAAAAAATATAAAAAATAAAAAACGTAAAATACACTGGTGGCATAAGTGTGCACACCCTTATACTAATACTTTGTTGAAGCACATTTTGATTTAATTACATCATTTAGTTTTCTTGGCTGGGAGTCTTATCAGCATGGCACATCTTGACTTGGCAATATTTTCCCACTCTTTGTTGCAAAAGCGCTCCAAATCTGTCAGATTGAGAGGGCATCGCTTGTGCACAGTCCTCTTCAGGTCACCTCACAGATTTTCTATTGGATTTAGGTTTGGGCTCTGGCTGGGCCATTCCAAAAAAAGAAGTTATGTACTCACCATGACGTTCCATCTGAGTAGGTAACTTCATTTGTCAGCAACCTGTGGGTATCTGATCCGACCTGGATCCAAGCCGGCAGCTTTCCAAGCTAAAGATCCAAGCTCTCAGCTCCTCCCCCTTACCCATAATACCCTGCTACCTCCCCTCCAGTCCTCAGATCGAGTTTGCCACTTATCAACCACAACAGTCAAACATACTCGAAAGAGAAACACTAACCTGAAGCGCAACAGAAGGAAAACCTTCTGTTGTGAAAAATATCACGAAACAGGCTAGGGGGAAGGAGGGGGGTCGGTTGCTGACAAATGAAGTTAACTACTCAGATGGAACGTTATGGTGAGTACATAACTTCTTTATGTGAAGTAGTTAACTTCATTTGATCAGCAACCTGTGGGACAGAGTCCCCAGCTACCAAAAACCTGGGAGGTCCTCATGGAAGGATATTCCAGAGACTGCGGAGCCAAAGGCTGCCCTACCTCTAGAGATCAGATCCAGCTTGTAATGAGAAATGAAGGTATGAGAAGAGGCCCAAGAAGCCACTGAACAGATGTCATCTAAGGGAATTCTTGACCAAAATGCTGCAGAGGTAGCCCTAGAACGGGTAGAATGAGCATGAACCCCCAAGGGTTCTGGTCTACTGGAAGCTGAATAGGCTTGTAAGATGCAGTGGGATATCCACCTGGCTAAAGTAACTTTTGTAACTGGCTTGCCCAAGGACGGCTTAGCGAAAGACACGAAAAGCTGTTCTGATTTGCGAGAAGCAGCTGTCCTGTGCAAGTAAAAGCGCAATTGTCTATGCACATCCAACAAATGCAGTTTACATTCCCCTTTGTTCTGAAAGTTGGGAAAGAAAACAGGCAAATTGATGATTTGATTGATACTGGCCTCGGAGGCCACTTTAGGCAAGAATGAAGGATTAGTTCTGAGAGATACCCTGTCCTTATGGAAAACTAAGTACGGAGATTTCGTACAAAGGGCTTGAAGTTCAGATACTCTCCTAGCAGACAGGATAAGAACTTTAAGTCAACGGAAGCTGCAGGTTCAAAGGGTGGACCCGTTAGGGCCATGGGAGAACCGCATTCTTAACCGGAGGTCTTAAGAGAAAGGTGCCTTTCAAAAAGGTCTTGCATATCTTAGTGGAAACTAAGGGTTTAAGATTATGCCCGATGTGGAAATGAGAAATGGAAGCCATCTGAACCTTTACAGTAGAAGAAGTGGCCCCCTGATGGAAAATGTGGGACAGAAATTCCAGAACTGCTGGAATGGGAGCAGAGAAAGGATCCAAATCCCTATCCTTGGCCCACATGAAAAAACACTTCTATTTACTGTTGTAGATTTTCCTGGTACAGGGTTTATGTGCCGCTACCAGAATGGTCTTTACAGAGGACGAGATACCGGGAGTCCTAGCAGTCAGTGGAACTGGATCAACCAAGCCGTGAGCTTGAGGTCGTCCAAGTTCGGAGTTTGTAATCCCGAAGGATGAGAGATCAGATCTGGAATGGGATCTAAGACCCAAGGAGGGGCTCTGATGCGAGACCGCAGATAGGGGAACCAGATCTGATGAGGCCAGAATGGGGCTATGAGGATTATTTTGCTCCCCAACCGACGAGCTTTCTGTAGGAACTTCGACATTAGTGGAAGAGGAGGGTAAGCATAAAGAAGACCGGGTGGCCAAGCATGGATCAGAGCGTCTCTGGGGTTCTCCCCCAGTGGGGGAATTAAAGCGAAAAATTTGCTGCATTTTGCGTTTAAAGGAGACGCAAACAGATTGCAGCAAGGTTGACCCCATCTGCGGAAGATCTGTTTCGCTACTAAGGGATTTAGAGACCACTCATAAGGAGTGAGGATAGAACGACTCAGCTTGTCCACCAGAATGTTGGACCGACCTGGACTGTGCGTTGCTATCAAAAGCAGTTGGTGGAAATCGCCCATTCCCAAACTCTCATAGCCTCTCGACAAAGTGGGTAAGACTGGTTCCTCCCAGTTTGTTGATGTACCAGACTACCGCCATGTTGTCTGTCTGGATTGCAATAGTCCCTGGAGGAAGAAGGTCCTGAAGGGCTTGCAACGCTAAAAGCACCGCCCTCATCTCCAGAACATTGATATGCAGACCGGTATCTACAGAGGTCCACGTGCCTTGGGCGGTTCTGCCCATGCAATGCCCACCCCACCTGAGGTGAGAAGCGTCCATGGTCAGCGTGGCTTGTTGTAGGGGCATTACGAATGGACTCCCTTCCCAAAGTTCTCTGGAATGAAGCCACCAGAGAAGGGCGCTCCTGCAAACCTTGCTCAGGGGAATCTGTGAATCCAAAGGGTGTAAGAGGAGGGACTATGGAACCTGAAGGGTCCACTGAAGGACTCTCATGTGTAGTCGAGCAAGAGGTGAAAGGCTGATGGCCGCCGCCATGGATCCTAGGGCTCTCGGGACTAATTCTGCGGGTGGAGCCGAAGACTGAAGGAGATCTATTACATGGAGTGACAAGGTGCGTAACCTATCCGTTGTCAGAAAGGCCCTGGACTGGAGCGTGTTTATCCTGGCCCCTATGAAATCTATAACTTGGACAGGTTGAAGAGAAGACTTCTTGAAATTTACGGTAATGCCAAGGTGATTGGCCAAGAGCAAAGCACAATCCCTGGCGGAGGAGAGTACATGCCTGGTGGTGGCGGTGAGGAGCCAGTCTAGGTATGGAAAGACCTGAATTCCCTGAAGTCTCAGGTGGGCTGCTACAACTGCCATGACCTTGGTGAACACCCTGGGGGCAGTGGTGAGGCCGAATGGAAGAACCCTGAACTGGTAATAACTGGCTCAGAGCCAAAAGCAGAGATGCCTCCTGGATTGTCTGTCCATGAGAATGTGGTAGTACGCATCCTTGAGGTCTATGGAGCACATCCAATCGTTCTCCTGCAGAAGGGGGAGAATAGATTGTAGAGAGACCATCCGGAAGTTTTCTTTGGCAATGAACAGGTTCAGGGATGACAGTTCGAGAATTGGCCTCAAGTCCCCCATCTTTTTTGGCACTAAAAAGAACCTGGAGTAATTGACTAATTCTGATTGCTCTGGGGGGACACGTTGGATGGCCCTTTTTTCTAGTAATTTCTTTATTTCTGAGGCCGCAGCCTCCCTATGATCGGGTGGGACATCGGGGAGGTGCCTCACTAATGGGGGAAGATTCAGGAAGGGGATAGAGTAACCTCTGGATATTATTCGGAGCACCCAGCGATCTGTAGTAATGGACTCCCAACTTGCTAGATGCTCCGAAAAATGCCCCCCATCTGCCTCCAGACAGGGACAGTCGGGTAACCCCTCAGGGCTGCTGCGTGGGTCAGTCGGAGAAGGGCTCTCTCGACCCAAAATTCTTCGGCCCCCCCCCTCTGCCTCTGGGCTGGCGTCCACCTTGTCCTCCTCTGCCTCTGAAGGACGAAGGGTCCGGAGCGGAACGGAACTGCTGTGATTTCCAGAACCACATCTTCTTCTGACCTCTCTGATTCCTTGAAAAGGATCTCTGAGGAGTAGAGAAGTGGATTCAGACGGCAGACAGCGTCTTCCCGTCTTTCTCACTCTGGAGTAGTGTGTCGCGGACGGTCTTGCCAAAAAGCGAAGAACAGTCAAAGGGAGCGTTAGCGAAAAACGTCTTGAAGGTTTCCGCAAAGTCGCAAAGACTGAGCCAGGCGTGGCGCCGTAAGGCGACCCCTGCTCCACTGGCTCTAGCCACCCCCTCCGTGGCATGGGAGAGAAGCCGCATAGAAGTGTTTGATATAGACTTCAGAGTGGTCATGCGAGTCAAGAAGGTACGTTTGTCCTCAGCCGCCATGGACTCTGGAGGAGACCCAGCGTACTCTTATCAGATCCCACTGGAGTCTAATGATGTGTGCCAGATAATTCAGCGCCCTTATAGAAATGGTGGCTGAAGCAAACATTCGCTTTCCAATGCAGTCCATCATCCGAGACTCCTTATCAGGAGGATGGACAGAGGAACTTTCTTGCACCAGTTCCTTCTTGGTGGCAGTCGCCACCACCATAGCATCTACCGGGAAACCTTTATTCCATGCGGGTTTGTCAGAAGGGGGACTAAGTATTTTGTCCGGTCTCTTGGGGATTGGCTCCACAGTGTCTGGCTCTTTCCAAGCCCTGGTAGTAATCAAGTCTACCAAAGGGTTGGCCGGGGGGGGGACACCCAGGAGGTAGACGGGCCTGCGTCAAACGCCTCCAGGAACACAGACTCATTCGTGGAAGGCTTCTGTGCTGACCACCCCCCTCTAATGAACAGCATCTCCATAATGTCTCCAAAGGAGACGTCCTCCGGGGGTGACCTGGGGGAACCTTCCTCTAAGTCTGTGTCCTCCAAGAGGGACTCAGGGGAGTTTAAGTACCTCCTCTTGCACTTTCGTTTGTGAGGGGCCTCCTCGGCGGGACTGTCCAAGGAGGGCTCACCAACAAGGTCTTGTTCCTCTGCAGGAACTAACTGGGGTGCAGATGCAGGCTGTCCCTGGGGCCGGACGATGGAAGACAGGCCCATCTGCGAGGGAGTGAAGGGTGGATCCATAGCGCGGACCGGGGACTTGAACTCCCTCGACAGCACCCTCTCCACCACGTCAAACGCCGAAGGTGAACCACTCTCCCCTGGCTCCGAGAGTAGTTCCCTAGACTCCGACGTGAGGACCGGTACCGAAGCAGACATTATCGGACCAGAGAGGGAAGTGCGCTCCAACAACAACTGAGCCGAAGACGCACTCACCCCTACAGATCCGAAGCTCAGCTCTCGGCCCAGAGAGCTCGGATCCGAAAAATGACCCGATAGACTCGAGGGTAAAGCCGGCGAAGTAGCAACTACTATCGGCGCCGACTCCCCAGCTCCAAGACTTCTCGGATCCGACGGCTCTGAAACCTGATAGTGGATCGGAGAAGGAGCAATTGGTGCAAAGAAAGGGGCCGAGCTCCCTCCTTGAGGGGGGGGGGGGCAGGAGCAGTCCCATCTGCAGCTGGGCCTGCAGGAATCGGCACATCATCCGGTCCATATCTGCGTCAGACAAACTCCTGGTAGACCTCAAAGAGTCTGTCGAGGCAGGCTTGGAGGGCCGCCATGACGACCTCGAGGGTGACCGGGACTCCTCCTCTGGCTCCGGAGAGAAGCGTGGAGAGCGGAGTCGAGCGGGGGAAGACCTGGAAATCCTTGCGGGGGAACCAAACACCTTAGCCGGTGGAGTCAAAGAGGCTGATTCGGCCCATCGCTTATGGCTCTTATGCCAACCTCTTTCCTTCTCCTTCTCTCTGTGCCCCCGCCTTTCTTAGAAGGGCCCCCCTCTCCCTGGGGCACAGTGGGAGGTTGAATCCCAGCCAGAGGAGGGGAAGCTGAAGGCTGGACAGTCGCAGCCACGACTGGCGCCACTGAGGGAGAAGAGGAAGAAGAATCCAGGGGTAAGAGCCCCGCCAAGATTAACTTATTCCTCCTGTCCCTCACAGCCCGGGGGTTGAAGGCCGCACAAATCTGACAGCCCAATGTTAAGTAGGCTACCCCCAGGCAGAGAACGCACTGAGTGTGACCATCCGGTGGGGACAGCTTATGGCCACACTCAGCACATTTAAAAAAAAAATGGCCTTAGGGCCCTCGGCCATGACGAACAAGCACACACCCTAACACACACTAGTAAGGGGAAGGGAAAAACACTAATTTACCACTAAAAGTAAATAAAAAACGGTTTAACTAAACTATGTATCTATAACACTCTCACACACACAGTCAAATCGCTAGAATTTGAACCAGAAAACTCCTAAATTCCTCTCACTTAAAAACGTCAAGAGCTCATCCCTTATGCTTCAGAAGCCGCGGCAAACGAGATCAGAAGACTGGAGGGAGGTAGCAGGGTATTATGGGTAAGGGCAAGGAGCTGAGAGCTCGGATCTTTAGCTTGGAAAGCTGCCGGCTCGGATCCAAAACCCACAGGTTGCTGATCAAATTAAATTAACTACTTCAGATCTTTAATTTTCTTCTGGTGAAGCCATTCTTTTGTTGATTTGGATGTATGCTTGGTGTAATTGTCATTTGAAAGGTGAAATTCCTCTTCATCTTCAGCTTTCTAGAAGATGCCTGAAGGTTTTGGGCCAAAAGTGACTGGTATTTGTAATTGTTCATAATTCCCTCCACCTTGACTTAAGCCCCAGTTACAGGTGAAGAAAAGCAACTGCAATGCATGATACTGCCACCACCATGCTTCACTGTAGAATGGTGTTGTTTTGGTGATGAAAAGTGGTGTTTTTGCACCAAAAGTACCTTTTGGAATACACATACACATACACACACAGGCATGCGCACGCACACATTACATATGCAAAGAACACCAAAAACTAAATGAAAAACAAACACTAACTTCAAAACAAAAAACTTTTCTGCATCTAAGCAATATAAATGAACGAGGCAACACAAACTGATATTTTTAGCACACTTTCATTCTTTATTATCAAAGAACTTCTTCAGAAATAATTTTACACTACTGTGCTATTCCACATATCGTGAAATGCAAATAAGAGAAGCAATAAAACCACACTGTTATTGTAAACGTTACTATACATGTATGTGAGCAACACGAACCAACAAAAATCAACTTCCATAATAAACAAACATTTGTTTGAATGAACTATTACCAAAGACTGCTGTACCCTTAAAATCTCTCTCCTTAAGTGAAATACTGAACTAAGACATACAAGGCAAAATTACCCAAAAATCCTGTTGAAGGGGAAAATTGTCCCCATAAGTGAAATGCATTAATGCCTTTCAAAAATGTTGAATATGATAACTTATACCTTGAAGCATGCATCTCACACCATTGTACCCCAAGTTTGAGACTGTACCCTAAATCACACTACTTCTGACTCTGCTGTATTCAGAAGTCACGGATCTTTACAATGATATGGGCATTCAAGTTTTAAGAATCCTTACGAAACACAACGGATGCCTTAAAAAAGAAAAGTACAGTTGTGTACACTTACCATAAATGTAGATGTTAGAGTGTATTCACTGTTGCAGTCATTACATTTGGGTAATCCTGCTGGCAGGTTGCCATCAGTCGGCCTGAATTCCAAAGTCCTGGGTCCAGCGTCGGCTGCTGTCGCCCCTTCCCGGACTTCAGGTCATCAAGGGTATAAAAGAAGCAGCCAATGCCATTTTCTTTAGTTTTTCTTGCCCCAGATGTCAGGTGCCCCCTAAAAGGGTAGCCAAAATTTATATATATAAAAATACATGCAACAATATAAACTTTACCTTCATCTACAAGCAAATACACCACACAGATTGTATAAATCAGAGAAGGAAAGATAGGTACCATCAGAAGAAAAGAGGGATGGCGGGTGGGTAACCTGGACTGCAACAGTGAATACACTCGAACATCTATATTTATGGTAAGTGTACACAATTGTACTATGTTCTTCGTGTTTCACTGTTGCAGTCATTACATTTGGGTAGTGTCCCAAAGCTATGGTTGGGAGGCTGGAGCTAAACAGCATTAGGAGCGGCTATGAGGCCCTGCAGAACTGCAGTGGCAAAGCCTGCCCTGGATTTAGAGTAGAGTGGCAGATGATGGTGCTTTGTGAAGGTGTGCACTGAACTCCAAGTAGCAGCCTCTAAAATGTCCTTGGGTTGGTACTCCCCTGAGAAAGGCTGCTGAAGTGGCTGCAGCTCTGGTTGAATGTGGCCTAATGCCCTTAGGCACTGGCTTGCCATGGTATAAGTAGCAGAAACGAATGCAGTGGATTTGGATAAAAAGTTGGCAGAATAGTTTGGTCAAGAGCCACACTGGACACCACCTTAGGCATAAATGTTGGGTTTGTCCTCAGATAGACCCTGTCTGGATAAAAAATGATAAAAGGTTCCACAGCCATGAGTGCCTGTAGTTCTGAAACTCGTCTTGCAGAAGTTATTGCTAGGAGCAGAGCTGCTTTCCAAGATAAAAACATTATATCAGCAGTAGCCGCTGGTTCAAATGGAGGAAGGGTGAGTTTTTCCAAAACATAGTTGAGGTCCCATGCAGGCATTGGTGATCACCTCGGAGGCCTTAAATTTTTGGCTCCTCTGAGGTACTGCTTTAATAAGGGATGAGAAAAGATTGGTGGCTCTGTATTGTAATGAGCCGAAATGGCAGAGGCATGAATTTTAATAGATGAGAAAGACAGGCCTTTGTCCAGCATCTCAGTTAAATACTGCAAAATCTGAGGAATATTTGGCACAGCTGTATCAGTTCCTTGTGCCTGGTTCCAAGCACAGAATCTCTTTCATTTTCCAGCATAAGATTTTCTAGTACTAGGCCTTCTGGTTTCCAAAATGACATCCATCACAGCTTTACTGAGAGGTGTGTTTTGTATGACTACATTATCCGCCATGCTGCCAGGTTTAAAGTCCTGAGTTGGCTGTGCAGGATCAGATTGTTTTGCTGGGACAGTAGATGAGGTATTTGAGGTAAGGTCCAAGCTGGGCATTGAGACAAGATCCTTAGGATTGGATACCAGTGCTGGCGGGGCCAGTCTGGGGCAATCAGTATCATCTTTGGCTTCTCCTGTCTGACCTTTGGGAGTACCTTGGGGAGGAGAGGCAGTGGGGGGAAAGGCATATACTAATAGGGTTTTCCAGCTGAAAGATAGGGCGTCCACTTTCCATGCTTGTCTGTGATAAGTCCTTGTGCAGAATCTTTTTAGTTGGTAGTTGTGAGGGGAGGCAAATAGATCTATGTCCAGGCATCCCCATTTCCTTGTTATCATGCTGAAAACTTGTAGAGCCAGATGCCACTCATGGGGATCCATGAGGTTTCTGCTTAGTTCGTCTGCCAGAGTATTTTCCCTTCCTGGCAAGAATTGTGCCTGCAAATGTACTTGGTAAGTCAATCCCATGTCCCACAAGGTCATGGCTAGTCTGCAAAGGGGGTAAGAATTTGTGCCCCCTGCTTGTTTATATACCACATGACCGTGGTGTTGTCTGTCTTTATCAGTAGTTGTCCCGGATGAAGTAGATCCTTGAAGGCTGTCAGGACATTTTGAGCAGCTAGCATCACTTTTTGATTGATATGTAGATGCATATGGTTTGAGGACCATGTGCCCTGAATGCATCTTCCTGCCATGTGGGCCCCCAGGCATAATCTGATGCATCCGTTGTTAGTATCTGCCTGGGCTGGGGGTAATGTGAATGGCTGTCCCTTGTTTTGGAGACAAGCCTTTGCCCACCATCAAAACTCCTGTTGCAAGCAGGGAATGAGAGTAATCATTGCTTCCAGGCTGTGGCAATGTTGAGTCCAAACACTTTTTAGGTACCATTGAAGTTTCATCATATGCAGTCTTGCATATGGAATTAGTAAGATGTAGGATGCCATGAAGCCCATAGCCTGCAGAATTTTTCTTGCAGATAACTGGGCCTTTGTTGCCAACATTTTGAAACAGGTAGTCAGTTGCCTTTGTCTGGCGTGAGATAAGCCATCTGGGCAGTTGTACTTAAGCTTGCACCCAGGAATATTATCTCTTGAGAGGGTACTAGTTTTGAGCAGCTAGCATCACTTTTTGATTGATATGTAGATGCATATGGTTTGAGGACCATGTGCCCTGAATGCATCTTCCTGCCATGTGGGCCCCCAGGCATAATCTGATGCATCCGTTGTTAGTATCTGCCTGGGCTGGGGGTAATGTGAATGGCTGTCCCTTGTTTTGGAGACAAGCCTTTGCCCACCATCAAAACTCCTGTTGCAAGCAGGGAATGAGAGTAATCATTGCTTCCAGGCTGTGGCAATGTTGAGTCCAAACACTTTTTAGGTACCATTGAAGTTTCATCATATGCAGTCTTGCATATGGAATTAGTAAGATGTAGGATGCCATGAAGCCCATAGCCTGCAGAATTTTTCTTGCAGATAACTGGGCCTTTGTTGCCAACATTTTGAAACAGGTAGTCAGTTGCCTTTGTCTGGCGTGAGATAAGCCATCTGGGCAGTTGTACTTAAGCTTGCACCCAGGAATATTATCTCTTGAGAGGGTACTAGTTTTGATTTCTTTTCGTTGACTGTGTACCCTAGGCATGTTAGAAGTCTTTTCACAAACGCCAGATGATGTAGAAGAATGTCCTTGTTCTCTGCTTGAATTAGACAGTCGTCCAAGTAAGGATATATTTGTATTCCTCTTTGTCTGCAGTATGCAATTACTGGTGCCAGGCACTTTGTAAAGACCCTGGCCGCAGTAGATAAGCCAAAAGGCAGTGCAGAGAACTGGTAATGCATTGAGCCAGCCTTGAATCTGAGGTATCTTCTGCATAACTGTCTGATTGGGACATGCAGGTATGCCTCTTTTAGGTCTAGAGTAACAAGCCAAGCGTTCTTGCCCAGCATGGGCAGAAGCTGCTGCAAAGTCAACATCTTGAATTTTGGTACATCCAGGAATGTGTTCAGAATAGATAGGTCCAGTATTGGTCTCCAGGCCTTGTCCTTTCTGGGTACCAAAAACACGCGAGTAAAATCCTTGCCCCTGCTCTTGCTCTGGTACTTGTTGAATGGCCCCCATGTCCATGAGGGATGAGACTTGTTTTTGTGCCTCTGCCCATTGATTTTTTGGCAGATCTGGCCAGCCGTTTGCCTTTGGCAGGGTATGGAAGTGGAACTTCTAGCCTTGTGACATGAAATTTAGAACCCACTTGTCCTGGGTTATAATGTGCCAGTTTTGAGAAAAAAGTGCTCATTTTCCCCCTAAGGGTGCTGCCAGGAGATAAGTGCTTGATGCCAGCAGGGGGGAGTCATTGGGACTGTTTCCTGTATGGTTGTGATTTGTCTTCTCCAACTTTGGAGGTAGAAGCACCCCATTGCTTTGACCTGTATGAACCTTGCACCTGGGATCTGCCTCTAGGGCGTCTGGATCTGCCCCTTTGTGGTCTGTCTGACACAGGAAAGGACCAATTCTTTGTAGGCCAGTGTCTACTAAACCTAGGTGGCTGTACTTGTAAAAAATCTTTGACAGTTTGCATAGATTTAGCTTTGTCCTCCATTTTCTTTAACACCTCTTCTGCCTTAACACCAAATAAAGTATCATGCTGTAAAGGTGCATCTAATAATATAACTTGGACATGATCAGGCAGATTTTGTTCCTTTAACCAAGCATGCCTCCTAATTACAGAACCCATAACTGTGGCCCTGCAGGAGGCCTCCAAAGAATCAAAACCACATTGCAAAGCATGCTTTCCAACTTGTTCAGCTGCTTGCAATAAATCCTGCATTTCCTTGTTTTCTGCACATTCAGAGTTTAATAAAATTTTCTGTTTAAGCAATGCCATAACATGTTGCTGATATTTGAGCATATGAAACTGACAGTTTAAGGCCCTTATAGCCAAGGTAGCAGATGTGTAAACCTTTTTTCCCCATCTATCCAGTGCCCTAGAATCCCTGTCAGAGGGGGTAGGGTTTTTTGCAGCGGAAGCCTTAACTCCTTTGGGCCCCTGTGAAATAGTTTCTGGGTCTGCAGCAGGGTTTTATAAAAGGAATTTATGAGAGTTAGGTACCCTGTAATATCGGTCAGGCTTAACAGGAGCTGGAGATAAGGAGTCAAGGGTAAGACTATACTCCGAAAACACATCTACAATGTCTAACACTGGTGGAATGGCTAGTGGCCTGCGTTGAAGTAGCAAAAGGAAATCCCTGAGCCTCTTTTTAGATTCTGAAAAATCTTGGCTCTCCCCAGTAGAAATGCTCCCTCATGGTATGCAAGGTTTCCCCAAAAGAATAGTCCTCTGGAGGAGAAGCTGAAGGTATAGATTCTTCAGAATCAGAATCCTCATAGGGGGGAAGAGAATATTCCTGATCAGAAGAGGAATCAGAAGAAACAGAAACCTGATCTGAAGATTCATAGTCAGTCTCTTGCCTAGGCCTCTTATCAGGAGGGGGATGGGAACCCCTGATCAAGGTAATCAAGTCTTCGACCATTTTGAGCATCTGTTTTTTGGGCATAGAGACTGTCCACGTGGTTCTTGAGTTTGTTTCTTTGCTTTAGAAGGTGCTTTAGTCTTTGCCTTTGAAGCTGAAGTTGGTTTAATGTAAAGATGTTTAGGTCTGAATACACCCTCAGAAGCCGGTGCCTGCTCAGCGGCTCCGGACCCATCTGAAGGAATAGTATCCCAGGCTCCAATACCTTGAGTTTCCAGCGGCATGGCCGACTCCACGTGGAAGTCGGTAGTGGCCTGCGACTCTAAAGTAGTGGGCGTCAGGGGCTGCGCGCCTCACTGAAAACCAGCGACTGGCTTAGGAGAAGCTTCGTCGTCGGTTTTGGGCCTCTGTTGTCCATCTCTCTCCTTTTCTTTGCGTTTTTTGGGAATTCCGGTAGTCGGATGGCTATCCGACGACATTTCTGGATAATTATCATACCGATGCTTAATAGTGCGTTGGTTAAATCTAGCACAAAACCGACAACCAGAAATGTTCTGATCAGGGCCTAGGCAAGGAATACAGTAAGAATGAAAGTCCTTATGAGGTATTTGCTTTCCACAAGAAATACAATTATTAACTTTTTCTGACATCGGTCTGGAGCATGAAAAAAGTTTCCCCAACGGGGTACTTAGCTTTATTGAAGACTTCGGATCTGAAACTCTAACATGAAAATCTCAGTCGGCCGACCGGCACTTGCGAACTGCTTCTGCTTCGGGCACCGTGCGGCAAGAAAGACTAAATAAAATGGCATCGGCTGTTTCTTTTATACCCGTAACAACCTGATGTCAGAGAAGGGAAGACAGCAGCCGACGCAGGACTTTGGAATTCAAGCTGACTGAGGGCAACCTGCCAGCAGGATTACCCAAATGTAATGACTGCAACAGTGAAACACGAAGAACATCATTGCAACTCTTCATGACCAAATTCAACACCACCTTAACTTTTCAAATGAAGAAGTGTTTAATGATGGCATTACTCCTAAAATTTATAGACTAGTGGGGACGATCATACAGAGAAAAAATAAAAAAATTCAAAGGGATTTGTGGCAAGAGCTTATCCTATTATTCATTACAAGGATTTCACACCTAAACAGAACAGAAGTTTTCCCTGCAGGCAATTTACACCGACACCGCAGTGGCAGCCTACCTCGACTGGAATACAGTATTCTGTTGCTGCACCTACCTACCCCCAAGGGGATTTCATAACACATCTCCTGTTAATAATTCACATCCTCACACTTCAAAATACCAAACAAGTCCAACAAGAAAAAGAAAAAATACTGCTGATGCACAGAGCTGGAAAGTGCAGTTGTGTGCCTACCATAAATGTAGATGTTAGAGTGTATTCACTGTTGCAGTCATTACACTTGGGTTATCCTGCTGGCAGGCTACCCGTAGTCAGCCTGAATTCCAAAGTCCTGGTCCAGCATTGGTTGCTGTCACCTATTCCCTGACGTCAGTGCGCCAGGGGTATAAAAGATGCAGCCGACGCCATTTTCTTCAGTTTTTCTTGACCCAGACGTCAGGTTCCCCCAAAAGGGTAGGCTAAAAAATCTGCTTATAAAAAAGCATGCACCAACAAACATTATCTTCATCTACAAGCAAATACACCACATAGGTTGTATAGAATAGAGAAGTACAGATAAGTCCCAGCAATGAAAGGGGGATGGTGGGAGGGTAACCTGGACTGTAACAGTGAATACACTCAAACATCTACATTTATGGTAGGTAGACAACTGTACTATGTTCATCGTGTTTCACTGTTGCAGTCATTACACTTGGGTTGAATCCCAAAGCTGAGGTTGGGTGGCTGGGTCTAAATAGGATTAGGAGTGGCTATGAGGCCCTGCAGAACTGCAGTGGCAAAGCCTGCTCTAGATTTAGAGGTAAGTGGTAGTGCTTTGTAAAAGTGTGCACTGAAGTCCAAGTTGCAGCCTCCAAAATATCCTTGGTTGGTACTCCTCTGAGGAAGGCTGCTGAAGTGGCTGCTGCTCTGGTTGAATGTGGCCTAATGCCCTTAGGCACTGATTTACCATGTTGTGAATAGCAGAAACGAATGCAGTGGCCTATCCATTTTGAAATGGTCTGCTTTGAGATAGCCTTTCCTTGTGATCCTGCAGCATATGCCACTAAAAGTTGCTCAGTCTTTCTGAAAGCTTTAGTTTTGTCCAAGTAGAAGCATAGCTGTCTGTGTATGTCCAAAGAATGCAGAAGTCTCTCCCCTTTATTCTGTGGGTTTGGATAAAAAGTAGGCAAATGAATGGTTTGGTTAAGAGCCACACCGGACACTACCTTAGGCAGAAATGTTGGGTTCGTCCTTAGAGAAACCCTGTCCGGATGGAAAATTAAAAAAAGGTTCCACAGCCATTAATGCCTGTAACTCTGAGACTCTTCCTGCTGAAGTTATTGCTAGGAGCAGAGCTGTTTTCCAAGATAAGAATTTTATCTCGGCTGCATTGGCTGGCTCAAAAGGAGGCAGTGTGAGCTTTTCCAAGACAAAATTGAGGTCCCATGTAGGTACCGGTGTTCTCCTTGGAGGTTTTATGTTTTTGGCACCTCTGAGGTACTGCCTTAGCAGTGGATGTTAAAAAATAGGTGGTTCCGTATTGTAAGGAGCTGAAATGGCAAAGGCATGGATCTTAATTGATGAGAAGGATAGGCCTTTGTCCAGCATCTCAATTAGGTATTGTAAAATCTGAGGAATATTTGGAACAAGCGTGTCAATTCCTTGTGCCTGGTTCCAAGTACAAAATCTCTTCCATTTTTCTGCATAAGATTTTCTGGTGCTGGGCTTCCTGGCCTCAAAAATAACATCCATAACTGCTTGAGAGAGAGGTGTGTTCTGAGTGGTTATATTACCCACCATGCAGCCAGATTTAGGGTTCTGAGTTGGCTGTACAGGATCCGATTGTTTTGTTGGGTCAGTAGATGAGGAATTTGAGGTAAAGTCCAGGCTGTGCCTTAAGACAAGCTCTTTAGGATTGGGTACCAGTGCTTGCGTGGCCAGTCTGGGGCAATCAGTATCATTTCTGGCTTCTCTTGTCTGACCTCTAGGAACACCTTGGGGAAAAGAGGCAGTGGAGGAAAGGCATATACTATAAGGGTTTTCCAGCTGAATGATAGAGCATCCACCTTCCATGCTTGTTTGTGACAAGTCCTTGTGCAGAATCTCTGTAGTTGGCAGTTGTGAGGGGAGGCAAATAGATCTATGTCTGGGCATCCCCATTTCCTTGTTAAGCTGAAGACTTGTGGATCTAGTTTCCACTCGTGAGGGTCCATGAGGTTTCTGCTTAGTTCGTCTGCCAGAGTATTTGTCTTTCCTGGCAGGAATTGTGCTTGCAGGTGCACTTGATAAGTCAATGCTGTGTTCCACAAAGTCATGGCTTGTCTGCAGAGGGGGTAGGAATGTGTGCCCCCTTGCTTGTTTATGTACCACATGACTGTAGTATTGTCCGTCTTTATCAACAGTTGTCCTGGATGGAGTAGGCCCTTGAAGGCTGTCAGGGCATTCTGTACAGCTAGCATCTCTTTTTGATTGATATGAAGATGCATTTGGCTTGTGGGCCACATGCCCTGAATACATTTTCCTGCCATGTGGGCCCCCCCAGGCATAATCCGATGCATCTGTTGTTAGTGTCTGCCTGGCTGTGGGTAAAGTGAATGGCTGTCCCTTGTTGTGGTGACAGGCCAGTGCCCACCATCGAAACTCCTGTTGCAGGCAGGGAATGAGGGTAATTAATGTTTCCAGGCTGTGGCAATGTTGAGTCCAAACACTTTTTAGATACCATTGTAGCTTCCTCATATGCAGTCTTGCATATGGAATTAGCAGAATGCAGGATGCCATGAAGCCCAAAGCCTGCAGAATTCTTCTCGCAGGTAACTGGGTGTTTGTTGCCATCTTTTCGAAGTAAGAAGTCAGTTGCGTTTGTTTGTCTGGCGTGAGATAAGCCATCTGGGCACTTGTATTTAAGCTTGCACCCAGGAATATTATCTCTTGAGAGGGTACTAGAGTTTTGATTTCTTTACTGTATACCCTAGGCAAATTAGCAATCTTTTTACAAAGCCAGATGCTTCAGTAGAATGTCCTTACTCTCTGCTTGAATAAGGCGTCGTCCAAGTAGGGGCATATTTGAATTCCTCTTTGTCTGCAAAATGCAATTACTGGTGACAGGCATTTTGTGAAGACCCTGGGCGCAGTAGATAAGCCAAAGAGCAGTGCAGAGAATTGGTAGTGCATTGTGGTAGTGCATTGTGCCAGCTATGAATCTGAAGTATCTTCTGCAAGATTGTCTGATTGGGACATGCAGGTATGCCTCTGAGGTCCAAAGTTACAAGCCAAGCCTTCTTGCCCAGCATGGACAGAAGCTGCTGAAGTGTCAACATTTTGACTTTTGGAACGTCCAGAAAAGTGTTTAGAATAGACAGGTCCAGTACTGGTCTCCAAGCTTTGTCCTTTCTGGGTACCAAGAAAAGTCTAGAGTAAAATCCTTGTCCCTGCTCTTGCTGTAGTACTCACCGAATAGCCCTCATGTCCATGAGAGATGAAATTTGCTTTTGTGCCTCTGCCCATTGATTGTGTGGCAGGTCTGGCAAACCTTTTGTCTTTGGAAGGGTGTGAAAGTGGAACCTGTAGCCCTGAGAAACTATATTCAGGACACATTTGTCATGGGTGATCATGTGCCAATTTTGATAAAAAAGTGCTAGCTTTCCCCCCAAAGGTGCTGCCAAAAGAGAAGTGCTTGGCATTGGCAGTGGAAAGTCATTGGGACTGCTTTCTATATGGCTGTGATTTGTCTAATCCGCTTTTGGAGGTAGAAGAACCCCATTGTTTAGGCCTGTATGAGCCTTGGGGCTGAGATCTGCCTCTAGGGAGTCTGTACCTGCCTCTTTGTGGCCTGTCTGACACTAGAAAGGACCACTTATTTGAAGGCCAGTTCTTGCTAAAGGGTGGCTGTACCTGTAAAAAATCCTTTAAGGTCTGCATAGATTTCGCTTTATCCTCCATTTTCTTTAACACCTCTTCTGCCTTAACACCAAACAAAGTATCATGCTGTAATGGAGCATCCAATAATTTTGCTTTAACATGATCAGGCAGATTCGGTTCCTTTAACCAAGCATGCCTTCTAATGACAGAGCCTGTAACAGCGGCCCTGCAAGAGGCCTCCAGTGAATCAAAACCACATTGCAAAGTATGCTTTCCCACTTGTTCAGCTGCATGCAATAAATCCTGCATTTCCTTGTTTTCAGAACATTCAGAATTTGTCAACATTTTCTGTTTTAGCAGTGACATTAAGTATTGCTGATATTTAAGCATATGAAATGGACAATTTAAAGCCCTTACAGCTAAAGTAGCAGAGGTGTAAACTTTTTTCCCCCCATCTGTCCAGTGCTCTAGAATCCCTATCAGAGGGGACAGGGTTTTTGCAGTGGAAGCCTTGACCGCTTTAGGACCCTGAGATATAGTTTCTGGGTCAGCAGCAGGGTTTTAATATAGAAATTTATGTGAATCTGAAACCCTGTAGTACCTGTCTGGCATGGGTGCAGGGGGTAAGGAGTCAGGAGACAGGCCGGACTCTGAAAATACATCTACTATGTCTAGTACAGGTGGAATAGCAAGAGGTCTGTGCTGAGGCAGTAAAAGAAAATCTCTGAGCCTTTTCTTAGATTCTGAGTAATCTTGGCTCTCCCAGTGAAAATGCTCCCTCATGGTATGCAAGGTTTCCCCAAAAGAATAGTCCTCAGGAGGAGAGGCTGAAGGGATAGATTCTTCAGCATCGGAATCCTCATAGGGAGGAAGAGTATCCCTGTTATGAAGAGGAGTCCGAGGAAATGGAAACCTGATCAGAAGAATCATATTCAGTGTCTTGCCTAGGCCTCTTAGGAGGGGGATGGGAACCCCTGATCAAAGTAATTAGGTCTTCGGCCATTTTAAGCATCTGTTTCTTAGGCATAGAAGTCTGCCCAGGAGAATGCTGTACTTGTTTCTTTGTCTTTAATGCTGTTTTAGTCTTTGCCTTGGAAGCTGAGGTTGGTTTGATATACAACTGTGTAGGTCTGAAAACACCCTCAGAAGCAGATGCCTGCTCAGCGGCTCAGGACCCATCTGAGGGAATAGTTTCCGAAGGTCCAATACCTTGAGTATCCACAGGCCTAGTTGTCTCCACGTGGGAATCGGAAGTGGCCTGTGGCTCTGAGATAGCGGGTGTCAGGGGCTGCGAAAGCACCTCACTGAGAACCGGCGAACGGCCTAGCGGAGGCCTCGTCGTCGGTTTTGGACCTCGGATGCCTGTCCTTTTCTTTTTCCTTGCATGTTTTATGAACTGCAGTTGTCGGCTGTTCTGACGGCATTATATAATTAAACCTTCGGCCAAAGTAATGAAAGGCAAAACTGTACTGACGCTTAATAGTGCGTTGGTTAAATCTAGCATAAAACCGACAGCTAGCAACATTGTGGTCAGGGCCTAGGCAAGGAATACAGTAAGAATGAAAATCCTTATGAGGTATTTGCTTCCCACAAGAAATACAATTGTTAACTTTTTCTGACATCAGTCTGGAGCAAGAAAAAAGTTTCCTCAACGGGGTACTTAGCTTTATTGAAGACTTCGGATCTGAAATTCGATTTAGAAAATCTCAGGAGTCGGCCGACCGGCACTAGCGAACTGCTTTTGCTTCTGGCACCGCGCAGCAAGAAAGACTGAAGAAAATGGCGTCAGCTGCATCTTTTATACCCCTGGTGCACTGACATCAAGGAAGAGGCGAAAGCAACCAACGCCGGACCAAGACTTTGGAATTCAGGCAGACTGCGGGTAGCCTGCCAGCAGGATAACCCAAGTGTAATGATTGCAACAGTGAAACACGAACATCCAACCTTTACTGCAGCACGTAGAAAGACAAGTTTACCTAGGTTTCGTCCTGTTAGCAAAAGGACTTCAGAAGTGTTTCTTGAACAACTACACACCCCTTTTACATCACTTACATCCCCACCCATTTGTAATTAATTGCCTTACTTAAAAAAAACAGTACACTACATTATTCACACCAAAAGGTTTTTCACAAAACCATATTGCAATCAATTCAACTGAATGTTAAAATAACAAATACTATAAAACTTAATATTAAAAATATTTAAAAACATATTTATACATACAATCATATATAAATTGCATTTATTTCTATCCCCATATATCTTTCAATTTTAAAATTGTAACTATACTAATGTTCTCATTTATACCGGGAAAGACTGCGGCATCAAAACGTAATTGCCATTGTAACTCGGCAATATCCACATGGACATTAACATCCTGCCCTGTACATCTATTACAATTTGTTGAATGATACAAAATTTAAATTCATGCCCTGAATAGTGCACAACATGTCTAGCCAAAGCGTTAATAACTTTGGCATTTTGGATGTTCAATATATGTTCTTTAACTCTTTCCCTAAGCCACCTAGAAGTCTTCCCGATATAAAATGCCATACATTGTTGGAATTTAGCCAAATAAACCACATTTTTGGGAATAGCAATTATAATGACCACAAATGGATATATTATTTATTTATTTTATTTAACATTTGACCGGGAAAGTGTCCATTGTGTCCAAGTGTATTATGTCCATTTAAAATTAAATTACTACTTTTGACCATAATGTACTGAAAAATATTGCACCTACCACATTTAAAATTCCCTACAGGCCTATTGTCACAATTAACCTTGGAATTTTCCATTTCCACAATGTTTTTAATGGCTCTAGCCTTTCTAAAAACACATTGTAGGGGTTTAACTCATCTTTATCTCAACATTCTTATCAACCTGCAACACACCCCAATTTCTGGTAACCACTTGGGTAACCCAATCTGAAAACTGAATGTAGTAACAAAAATAAGCCTGTCTTGAAAATTGTGCTGTCTTCTATTTTTTTAATAATAACCAAAAAATAAACGAAAAGGTGTAAAAAGAAAATTATCCAAATAAGAAAACCAGTCCAGGAAGCGAGGCAGTAAAATAGGGAGGCTTTTAATCCACAGTAAGTGCCGAATCACAAAACATTAACGCCAACAGAATGGTACACAGTCACTTTCGTCCCAAAATAAATGTTAGACCATCAAATAAAGCTATCTAGTAGCTCTCAATGCTTAAATACATTTTAAAATACAAGTAAGAACCAATCAGCATCATTACTTAATAATCCAATTAAAAACCATTAAGAAACACAGGAAAATCCTAAATGTTGAATAAAATCAATTGAATAAGTTAAGCTTAGAAAAACATTGTCCTGAATGACCTAAAATCACAAAAAGGTTCATGTATAAATTAACAGTATATTGACTGAACAAACCTCAAGACATTAACACAACATAGGACCCAAAAACAAACATTCATAGCTTGGCTGCCCTGAGTTTAAGTAATGATGACATGCTGATATTGTCATTCAACCCTGGTGGCCTCCCAGAGTCCAGAGTTACCTGCCAATAGTAGATGGCAAGCATAGTAAGACCTGCTTTATGAGTAAATTTTTGGATTATCATTTACAGAAGGGGTTTGGCAGCCTTTTCTTACATCACTAAGAATTCCTGTTATTTTTTAGAAAAATTAAACAGGATTGAAGAAATAACTGAGGCCACCATATTGGTCACGGTGGATGTGTGTAATTTATTTTCCACAATACCACACCGGGAAGGTTTAAATTGGTTGGAATATCAATTAATAAAGACCCATCTATACAACCAGGACCAGGTAAATGTTTTCATTGGCATTAATGGAGGCAGTGTTATTCAACAATTTCCTGTTTTTCGAGGGACATTACAAAGAAGTTATGTCCTTACCATAACGTTCCATGTGGAGTGTTCATCTCGCCTTTGTTCTTACACACGGGTTCGGAGCCGATCCTCGGCTCCAAGTCGGCCGCATCGCAAAGCTCTGCATCTCAGAGAAGCTCGAGACCAGCCCATATCCCACAATCCTCCCTGCCATTACTCAGATCTAGTTTGCAAACAAACCAGACAAAAAATCCAACACCTCAGGTGCAAGAACTACACACTCTCTCAGGCATTCAGAGACACTCTCTCACCATAGCAATAACTAAGGGTAGTAGCACATACCCCATGATACACAGGACCATATACCCCGGAAGGGGTTAAGACAAGTTGATCAGGATCTAATCCTACCCGTTCTTCCAAAACACGTGGGGAGGGGAAGGGAGGGAATGTAAGAACAAAGGCGAGATGAACACTCCACATGGAACATTATGGTAAGGACATAACTTCTTCATGTGAGTGTTCAATCTCGCCGTTTTGTTCTTACACACGGGTAGCGTCCCTAGCTCCGTCACCCCGAGTGACTTATGGAAGAACGTTCCTAAGCACAGTGGAACCAAAAGATGTCCTGTCTTTTGAGACTTTGTCCACTCTATGAGTGATGAAAGTATATGGCTTAGACCACGTGGCTGCTGCACAAATCGTGTCCAAAGGCAAGCGAGCTGCATGAGCCAAAGAAGTGGAGACAGATCTGGTAGAATGGGCCTTAGGTTTGGTGGGTAAGGACTGATTTGACTTAGAGTATACAAAGGCTATACAATCAGCAAGCCATTTAGATAATGTACGTTTAGTAATTGCCATGCCCTTTTTATTGTCTGCAAACGCGACAAAGAGCTGATCTGTCTTCCTGTAAGTTTTAGTCCTATCCAAATAAAATCTTAACTGTCTGTGAACATCTAACTTGTGCAGCATATACTCCAACTTGTTAGTATGGTTCTTGAAGAAGGTAGGGAGTTCTATGGATTGGTTAATATATGTAACTGAACATACCTTTGGAAGGAAAGATGGGTTTGTACGTAAAGAGACTATCTGGATGGAAAATCAAGTAAGGTGGTCTGACCGATAAAGCTTGCAGCTCTGACACTCTTCGAGCTGAAGTAACAGCAATGAGGAACAGTGTCTTCCACGATAAGAACTTTAGGAGGCAGGACGAAGCAGGTTCAAAGGGTGGCTACATGAGTTGTGACAGTAACAAATTTAAGCTCCATGGAAAGAAAGGTTTTCTGACGGGTGGTCGAAGATGGAAGGTTCCTTTCATAAAGGCCTTACAAAGTCTGTGAGACATAATGGGAGAACCGTCCTCACCAATATGGAAGTTCGACATGGCAGCAAACTGTACTCTTAGTGTGGAAGTAGAAGCTCCTTCGTGAAAGAGGATAGATAAAAATTCCAATACTTTATGTAGAGGAGCTACCAGGGGGTCTAAGTGTTGGCTAGACGCCCAGTACACAAAGCGTTTCCACTTACTCCTGTAGAGTTTTGTAGTGGAAGCTTTATGAGAAGCAACCAGGATGTGTTGAACTGCCGGGGAAAGTAGATCAGACCTGGCTAGGCAGGGAAGCGGAGCAGCCAAACTGCTAGTTTGAGGGACTGAAGAGACGGGTGAGGAACTCCCGTCGAATGAGTCAGCAGATCTGGTACTGGGTCCAGAATCCACGGTTCCTATGTTTGATGGGCTCGAAGAAAGGGGAACCATATCTGCTGAGGCCAGACTGGGGCTATGAGTATTATTATCCTTTCCAGGTTCCTGGCTTTCTGTAGAAATCTGGGAATCAAGGGAGTAGGTGGAAATGCATATAGGAGACCCGGGGGCCAATCATGTATCAGTGCGTCCCTGGGGACATCCCCCGGAGGGGGTAAAAGGGCAAAGTAGCTTCTGCATTTTGCATTCACCGGGGAAGCAAATAGATCGCAGCAAGGCTGGCCCAATTTGCGGAAGATCTTTTCCGCCGTCTGTGGATTGAGGGACCACTCGTGAGGTAACAGGATGGCTCTGCTCAACCTGTCCGCAATGACGTTGGATGACCCCGGGATGTGAGTTGCTATCAGAAAGCGACCCGTGGACTCTGCCCATTGCCAAATTCTCATGGCCTCTCTACATAACGGGTAAGACCTGGTTCCCCCTTGCTTGTTTATGTACCAGACCACAGACATGTTGTCCGTCTGAACTGCTACTGTTCCTAGAGGTAAGAGGGCTTGGAAGTGTTGCAACGCCAGGAACACCGCCCTCAGCTCCAGAACATTTATGTGTAGAGTGTACTCCATGTTGGACCATTCCCCTTGGACTGTTCTTCCCTGAAATAGGCCCCCCCACCCTATCAAGGAAGCGTCCATGGTTATTGTGGCCGTTGGACTGGGTAGAACAAACAGATGACCCATAGTGAGGTTCTGATTGTGCACCCACCAGGAGAGGTCCCGTCTGCAAGAGTCTGTTATCAGAATCTTGTGCGCTAGGGGTAAGTGCTGGAACGACCACTGCACGAAAAGCAGCCATTGGAGGATCCTCATGTGTAATCTTCCCATAGGAACTGCGATCAGGGACGCTGCCATTAGTCCCAAAACTTTCAACACCAGTTTGGCCGGGGCTTTCTTGCTCTCTAGTAGAAGAACAACCTGCTGTTTGAGGGTTGACGCCCTTATTGGAGGGAGCTTTAGCAGTGTTAATCGTGTATCTAGGTCTGCTCCGATGAATGAAATACGCTGTGAGGGCGATAAGCAAGACTTTTCGAAGTTTATCGAAATCCCTAGGTGGGAACAAAGGTCGACCATGTAGTCTCTGACTTGTATGAGGCGACGCTCGGTGGTGGCGGTGAGGAGCCAGTCGTCCAGATAGGGAAACACCTGGAATCCTTGTCGTCTCAAGTGAGACGCAACTACTGCCATGCATTTGGTGAATACCCTGGGGGCTGAGGTGAGTCCAAAGGGCAGAGCTCAAAACTGAAAGTGACTGGCTCCCAGCCAGAAGCGCAGGTGATCTCTGGATGGTCTGGCCATTTTGATGTGGTAGTACACGTCTTTGAGATCTATAGAGTACATCCAATCATCCTTCTGTAAGAATGGAAGGATCGATTGAAGCGTGACCATCCGGAACTTTTCCTTCTTCACGAAGGTGTTGAGATTGCTGAGATTGCTGAGATCTAAGATCGGGCTCTAGTCCCCTGTCTTTTTTGGAAATAAAAAGAACCTTGAGTAAGTTCCGGATCCTCTTTGGTCCGCCGGGACTGGTTGGATGACTCTGTTTTTGAGCAGCTTTGAAATTTCTACAGCTGCTGGGCTTCGCAGATGGGGTGGCACATCTGGAAACCTTCTTTGTAGAGGTGGAGTTGATGTGAAGGGGATTTTGTATCCCCTAGTTATAATGCTTTTTACCCAGGAATCCGAAGTAATATTTAGCCAGGCCAGTGGGTATAAAGCCAAGCGACCCCCGACTGCCTCCAGAGCAGGACAGCCGGGCCTCCCTTCAGGAGTGCTGGAAAGGCTTCCCAGGGACGGTATCCCTGTCGCCTTGGTTATGCGGACCCCCTCTGCCGCCGGGGTGGAGTCTTCCATTTCTACCCCCCCCTCTGCCTCTGGAGGGGGTATCAGTCTGTGTGGCTTGGAAAGATCCCAGATTCTTACGGAACCACATTTTTCCCGCCTCGTTGCCCTCTGGGGTACGGTCTAGTTGGAGCGGAAAAACGGACCCCGACAGCAGAGAGGGTCTTTCCCTCTTGCTCACACCGAGTCAGAGTCTCCTTAACCTTGGGCCCGAAGAGTGTGGCACCATCAAAAGGGGCATTGGCAAAGGAAGACTTGAAGGCTTCTGAAAAGGAAGACTTGAAGGCTTCCGCAAAGGAGCACAGCCGCATCCAGGATTGTCTTCGAAAAGCAATCGCTGAAGCTGCAGCTCTACTCGATCCTTCGGCCGCATACAAGATGAGCCTCATGGATGAGTTTACTATGGAGGTAAGGGTGTTAAGTTGTGCTGTTACCTTATCTGAAACAGCAGCATCTGTGTTACCCTGGAGGGTATTTGTCAGCTCCTTGATGAGATCCCTCTGCAGACGTGTGAAACGAGTCAAATAGTTTAGCGAACGCATGGAAAAAGTCGCTGAACTAAAAACGCGCTTCCCGTATCTGTCCATAGTCCTAGAGTCCTTATTAGGAGGATGAACAGATGAAGACTCAGACATCTCCTTTTTCGTGGCTGCCGCCACCACCATAGCGTCGACCGGAACTCCCTTGGTGAGATAAGTCTTATCCTGGGGGGCGGTGATCAATTTGTTTGGTTTTCTAGGGACTGGTTCCACTGTGTCAGGTGCCTCCCACGCCCTTCGAGCAATCAATTCCATTAATTCATCGAAGGGCGGAGTCACCCAGGAGGTAGAAGGTTGAGCCCCAAAAGCCTTCAGCAGCACCGACTCGTCCTCAGTGGGAGCTAGGGATTGCCAATCACCCCTCTGTTTCAAGATCTCCAGGATGTCTGCAAATGACACATCCTCAGAGGGGGATTTTGGGGACCCCTTTGCCTCATCCAAGTCGGTGTCAGATGTTAGAGATTCCTGTGGGGAATCTATGTGCCTCCTCTTGCACAACCGTTTCCTCGGGACCTCATCAGAGGGGGCTTCTGGTGAGGCCTCCAAGGAACAGGGGGAACCCTCTGGGGGTGGCTGAGGCAATGGGGCTCTACACTTTGGATGGGTCGTGGGGGCAGAAACAAAAAGCGGCCCTTTTGGGGAAGGAGAAGACACCTCTGATAAAAGTGGTTGTCTGTGCAGACAATACTTTCCTCATAAGGTCAAAAGCCCCTGAACCCCGGGCCAAGGACTCCCCCGGGTCCGAAGAACACGGCAGCATCCCAGACCCAGGGGCCATGAGCTCCGACCCAGAGGACGGAGCCGAGCCAGTCTGCGCCGAGGCCCCGAGAGGGAGAGTCGGCGCCGACAGGTCGGTACGACTCTCGGTCCCGGAACCGAGGAGAGACCGTCGGCTCCGCGACTCCCCTACCGGTTCCGAAGGAGTCGAAGTCAATGGTGTCGATCGTGCAATGGACGGTTTCGGCACAGAGGGCTCCACTATCATCAGGTCATCCTCTCCCGGCTCCGAGATCTGGATGGGTCTCGAAGGAGGACCCGTTGGAGATATGGGGAGGCCTTCTAGTTTCGACACCAACTGGGCGGAAACTGCAATCAACTTGGAAAGGGCCGTGTTTTCCATGAGTTTCTGCACGACATGATCCACATCTGTCTCAGATAATGGTCTGGAAGAACGGGTCGAAGGAGCCGAAGAAGGCACCGACCGAAGAATGGACGGTGGCGGCAGCTCCGACACCGGTTCCAAGATCTGGGACTCAGTGAAAGATAAACGTTCGACGCTCGACCCAGAGGTCTGTGAAACTGGCGAACGAACCTTAGAAGATGAACTCTGAGCCGATGACATGGGCTCCGACATCTTCGACCCCTACGAGGATGTAGAAGCCTGATCCGATTTGTCCAAAGCCTCTTGAAAGGCAGGCTTAAGCAATCCTCTGTCTATAAGCTTCCTGCGTCTATCTGTCATGATCCATCTTTAAACATCGCCCATCTCAACTGCTGTGTGCCCTGGCTGAGCGTGTACCTCTACTCTTTCTTCCCAGAGTTACCCCTGTGACTTAAGCCCGTGAGGACACCTAAAACCCACCTAATTAATACAGTTACCTTATTTTGCTCAAGCAAAATCAACCTACTCTGCTGCCTCATCTCCCTTTTTTCTGGACTGTGCACCAAGAAGAAGCTAAGGAACTTTCTTCCCAGAGTTACCCCTGTGACTTAAGCCCGTGAGGACACCTAAAACCCACCTAATTAATACAGTTACCTTATTTTGCTCAAGCAAAATCAACCTACTCTGCTGCCTCATCTCCCTTTTTTCTGGACTGTGCACCAAGAAGAAGCTAAGGAAGTATGTGTAACTGCTGCTGAACCCTTACTACCTTACTGTTTCAGCCTTGATAGCTGTTATTTAGTACACTCCTCTGCCAGGATAGCCAGCAGCCTTAAATATCCCTTATTCTAGTCTCTATGTTCTCTTCCCCCCCCACTTACACCAACCACTATCTTGTTTAGTTCTATTTGGCCCTGAGGATATCCTAGTGGAGTAAGGTGTATTTTTCTACCTAACCACCTGGTGACTCCTTCCCCAGATTGATTTCACTGCATGTATTGTAGGTATTCTCTCACAGCTCTAACCTTCCCCCTTCCCACTGTATCTCCTAAGCTCTATTACTTCACTCTAGCTGTAACATCTCTTTTCCTACTCACTCGCTCTACTTTCTCATAGTTCACTGTCATCCAACACACCCAGGTCTTTCCTCCATTCTAACTTACCCCTCTGCAAATAACACCTTACTGATAGACTCTCACAAACCTCCTCTTCAGACCTCTCTGGTTCTGCCTCCCTGTTTTACCCTGTACTGAACTGCTTTCTTCTCCCTCTTATCTCTCCCTCTCTTTATCTTCCTCACATCTGTCTTTTTATCCTATCCATGATATGAGATTGTCCTGCTATTTACATTACTCTGCAGTATCTCTTCTCTTCTCTGTCTCTCTCCCTCTTTGCCTTGCTCACTCCTCTCTTCCTAACTCAATGTCCTTTCCATGACATATGGGTATTTCAGCTCTAACTATATTCTTATATCCTATATCTCTGTGATAGCCGCTTATTCTAATAATAGCTCTACTCTTATCTATTTTCCCTGCACCTTCCCGTCTTTTCAGACATCACCTGCAAGTTTCCTCCCCTTGCTACAACCTTACAGCTCTTCCGCTAACTCCCATCCCTGCCCTCCCTCTTCCTACTGGAAGTGATAAAATAGCTCCCTTCTTTTGGGCGCCATCTTTAAACATCGCCCATCTCAACTGCTGTGTGCCCTGGCTGAGCGTGTACCTCTACTGTAAGTTGTACCTGTTTGTTCATTGTAATAATGCTTCCACATGTTATTTCTTTCCACCTAACTGATGTTTTGCTGTAATACTGGTATCGTCATGCTCTGTATTAAATAAGCGCAAGGTCCCGCATGTTCTCAAGGTAATTTAATACAATAGATGCGTACTGGGTAAAGTTTTTGTATTATAGGTCTGTTAGGTCGTGCTAACTGATGCTATTTACAGTAGATGTGTGCTGGGCATAGAGTCGCTAACTCTTTACATTCTCTATATACTTTACCTAATTGGGTTTTGGATTTAATTACCTGCATATGCTATGTGCTTGGTATTTGAGCCCTGCTACAACGTTCCATACTGGCGTTTTATTTGTGTGTAGCGACATTTATTTGTGGAGGGAAGTGTTAATGTACTGCATAAACGTAGTGATGTTTGCGATTTAAGCTCAGCAAACGCCATGTGTTTGATGTTATAATTCTGTTTTATACTTGAAGCTGACGTTTCTCAAAGGCTACTAGCTGCATTTTGAAGAAGCGTATCTGACTAATGTAACATACAACGCCGTTGAAGTTTGCAGGCTAAATTAGTTGTTGTAGAAACGCTAACTTCCACGTGCTTATAATATTGATTACGTTTTGCCCTGTCTATCTTTGAAAGTGCTTCTAACTGTTACATAATGTATGATGTCTCTCTTTTAATATAGACTTATTAACTGTCTTTGACTGCTATTAAGGAATAAAGTGTTTTATTACTTATTCTTTGACTGCTATTAAGAAACAAGGTGTTTTAATAGTACTAAAAGCTATTTTCTTTCAACTCTCTCCTGTTTTATAGCTTTCTTCCCAGAGTTACCCCTGTGACTTAAGCCCGTGAGGACACCTAAAACCCACCTAATTAATACAGTTACCTTATTTTGCTCAAGCAAAATCAACCTACTCTGCTGCCTCATCTCCCTTTTTTCTGGACTGTGCACCAAGAAGAAGCTAAGGAAGTATGTGTAACTGCTGCTGAACCCTTACTACCTTACTGTTTCAGCCTTGATAGCTGTTATTTAGTACACTCCTCTGCCAGGATAGCCAGCAGCCTTAAATATCCCTTATTCTAGTCTCTATGTTCTCTTCCCCCCCCACTTACACCAACCACTATCTTGTTTAGTTCTATTTGGCCCTGAGGATATCCTAGTGGAGTAAGGTGTATTTTTCTACCTAACCACCTGGTGACTCCCTTCCCCAGATTGATTTCACTGCATGTATTGTAGGTATTCTCTCACAGCTCTAACCTTCCCCCTTCCCACTGTATCTCCTAAGCTCTATTACTTCACTCTAGCTGTAACATCTCTTTTCCTACTCACTCGCTCTACTTTCTCATAGTTCACTGTCATCCAACACACCCAGGTCTTTCCTCCATTCTAACTTACCCCTCTGCAAATAACACCTTACTGATAGACTCTCACAAACCTCCTCTTCAGACCTCTCTGGTTCTGCCTCCCTGTTTTACCCTGTACTGAACTGCTTTCTTCTCCCTCTTATCTCTCCCTCTCTTTATCTTCCTCACATCTGTCTTTTTATCCTATCCATGATATGAGATTGTCCTGCTATTTACATTACTCTGCAGTATCTCTTCTCTTCTCTGTCTCTCTCCCTCTTTGCCTTGCTCACTCCTCTCTTCCTAACTCAATGTCCTTTCCATGACATATGGGTATTTCAGCTCTAACTATATTCTTATATCCTATATCTCTGTGATAGCCGCTTATTCTAATAATAGCTCTACTCTTATCTATTTTCCCTGCACCTTCCCGTCTTTTCAGACATCACCTGCAAGTTTCCTCCCCCTTGCTACAACCTTACAGCTCTTCCGGCTAACTCCCATCCCTGCCCCTCCCTCTTCCTACTGGAAGTGATAAAATAGCTCCCTTCTTTTGGGCGCCATCTTTAAACATCGCCCATCTCAACTGCTGTGTGCCCTGGCTGAGCGTGTACCTCTACTGTAAGTTGTACCTGTTTGTTCATTGTAATAATGCTTCCACATGTTATTTCTTTCCACCTAACTGATGTTTTGCTGTAATACTGGTATCGTCATGCTCTGTATTAAATAAGCGCAAGGTCCCGCATGTTCTCAAGGTAATTTAATACAATAGATGCGTACTGGGTAAAGTTTTTGTATTATAGGTCTGTTAGGTCGTGCTAACTGATGCTATTTACAGTAGATGTGTGCTGGGCATAGAGTCGCTAACTCTTTACATTCTCTATATACTTTACCTAATTGGGTTTTGGATTTAATTACCTGCATATGCTATGTGCTTGGTATTTGAGCCCTGCTACAACGTTTCCATACTGGCGTTTTTATTTGTGTGTAGCGACATTTATTTGTGGAGGGAAGTGTTAATGTACTGCATAAACGTAGTGATGTTTGCGATTTAAACGCTCAGCAAACGCCATGTGTTTGATGTTATAATTCTGTTTTATACGTGAAGCTGACGTTTCTCAAAGGCTACTAGCTGCATTTTGAAGAAGCGTATCTGACTAATGTAACATACAACGCCGTTGAAGTTTGCAGGCTAAATTAGTTGTTGTAGAAACGCTAACTTCCACGTGCTTATAATATTGATTACGTTTTGCCCTGTCTATCTTTGAAAGTGCTTCTAACTGTTACATAATGTATGATGTCTCTCTTTTTAATATAGACTTATTAACTGTCTTTGACTGCTATTAAGGAATAAAGTGTTTTATTACTTATTCTTTGACTGCTATTAAGAAACAAGGTGTTTTAATAGTACTAAAAGCTATTTTTCTTTCAACTCTCTCCTGTTTTATAGCTTTCTTCCCAGAGTTACCCCTGTGACTTAAGCCCGTGAGGACACCTAAAACCCACCTAATTAATACAGTTACCTTATTTTGCTCAAGCAAAATCAACCTACTCTGCTGCCTCATCTCCCTTTTTTCTGGACTGTGCACCAAGAAGAAGCTAAGGAAGTATGTGTAACTGCTGCTGAACCCTTACTACCTTACTGTTTCAGCCTTGATAGCTGTTATTTAGTACACTCCTCTGCCAGGATAGCCAGCAGCCTTAAATATCCCTTATTCTAGTCTCTATGTTCTCTTCCCCCCCCACTTACACCAACCACTATCTTGTTTAGTTCTATTTGGCCCTGAGGATATCCTAGTGGAGTAAGGTGTATTTTTCTACCTAACCACCTGGTGACTCCCTTCCCCAGATTGATTTCACTGCATGTATTGTAGGTATTCTCTCACAGCTCTAACCTTCCCCCTTCCCACTGTATCTCCTAAGCTCTATTACTTCACTCTAGCTGTAACATCTCTTTTCCTACTCACTCGCTCTACTTTCTCATAGTTCACTGTCATCCAACACACCCAGGTCTTTCCTCCATTCTAACTTACCCCTCTGCAAATAACACCTTACTGATAGACTCTCACAAACCTCCTCTTCAGACCTCTCTGGTTCTTCCCGCTCCGTTAAGCCCTGGGCTCACTCCGCTCCCCTACCCTACCCCCAAATCCCACCCACCCCCAATGCATCTACCTTTATTTTCCCCATAGGCACACCCACAGTGATTCTTATCCAACCATCTACACTATCTGTACATCTACCCCTCCCTCTTTCCACCCATAAAATTTTTTCTTACCCACCACAGCTATCCCTCCTACTCCAGTAGAATTCCTCTCTACTTGCACTAGACTCCACCCCACTCCTAAACCACACCCACTCCATTCCAAACTCTATTTCCCACTTCTACTCTTATACTCCTAACTTTACCTGGTCCTCCACTAACATAACTCTCTTGTATTCATAAATATTTTATCAACAGCATATCAACTCTACATATTCCACATTCCACTATGCCTACAAAATCCTCATTCATCTCCTTATTTCTACTTCTCCTGACTCTATCATATCTTTACTATATCACCCAACCCTTAAACTTTCACCATGCTCAACCTCTCCACACTACTAACCACCTTAACTCTACTCTACCAGACTCATATACTCCTATTTCTCCTCATCTATATCCTATAAATAACCTCCTACTCTTCCCATACAAATACATTACCCTCCAAAACATTTTCCCCCATTGTTACTATCAAACTCCTTAAATCCACAATAGAATCCAATCACAAACTGTCCATCGACCTCTCTAAGCCACTCTTATATCTAATTTCTACTCTACTATCCGGTGATATCCATCCCAACCCTGGCCCCTCCACAGTTTCCTCTACAGATAAGTCGATCCTATTTACTTCTTTTAACTCCCAAAGCATAGTAAACAAAGTTCCACACCTTCATGCCTGGCTTGTTCATAATAAACCGGATATCCTAACAATCTCAGAAACTTGGTTAAAACCCTATATAAAAGACTCTGAAATAATTCCGCCAAACTATTCAATCATCAGAAAAGACAGGCCCCATAGAAAAGGCGGTGGAGTAGCTCTCCTATATTCATCCTCATTATCAGTTACCCCCTATAACAAACTCATTCCACAATTCAAAAATGCTGAACTACTCCTCACATCTCTCCAAATTAACTCAAATAAACACATTTGTATAGCCTCACTCTATATCCCCCCAGGAGAGAATATTTCTACACTTGAGGATATCCTTTCCTGGCTCTCTAACAACATTAGCAATGAAACAATAATACTTGGTAATATGAATATTAACTGGGCCTCCATTCAGTCCTCTAAAACCCTCTTAATATCAACCTCTACAACTTTTCACAACTTATCAAATCCACTACATACCCTCTAAAACCCTCTAATGGCAGTATTCTAGACTGGATTCTAGTCTCTCACCCCCACTATTTCTCTGACAGTGGTACTCTACCTGATCCCTTGGTGACCACATACCCATCTTCACACAGCGACTCCCATTACACCTGCACCACCCATAATTGTATTACTATCCGAACCAAAAAGTTTGATCCTACAAGCTTCTCAAACTCACTAAAATCCATAAATTGGAACTGCCTAAAAACTTTATCTCTAGACAACGCAGTTGCCCACTTCAACTCAATTTTCCTACAAATACTTGATTCTCATGCACCCTTAAGGTCTAAGAGAATCAAAACTAAAACAGCCCCCTGGCTGTCCAAAAACACTAGCATCCATGCGACACAGAGACAAAGTCTGGGCATATTACCAGAAAAACAAATCCCTAATTAAAAAGAATATAAAACTCTCGAAACAGGGTAAAAAAACTTATAATTTCCGATCGACAAAACTACTTCTCCACACTCCAAAATAGCAGCAAATCTAACCCTCAGAAATTCTGGAAAGGTATCTCTACTCTTCTCAACCCTAGTAAACAAAACATCCCACCCCAGACCCAAACACTCCTGACCTAGATCTCGCTACACAATTTAATTATTTCTTCATTGAATCCATTTCCAAATTAACATCATCCTTCTCTAACACCACTACACCCTCAAATATTCCCCCACCCTCTCTCCCCAGTACTCTACCCAGTACAACCTCCACACCCACATCTCCACTTACCAACTTTACTCCCTCCACTTTTCTCCTCCTCTAACTACTTCATCAACTGCATCTGCCCCTAACTCACCCCCCCTGCACACTCTTCCTCTTTCTCATTTAAACCTATACCCACTTCCACTATAAAGAAACTCCTTCTGAAACTGAAGCCATGTACTAATGCTCCTGATAACATCCCTTCCTACTTTCTTAGCATAGCTGCTGATGCACTTTCCTACCCTATTAGCATTTTAATTAACCGCTCTATCCTAGAAAGTACAGTGCCCCAAATCTGGAAAAAAGCCTACATCATCCCTTTGCACAAAGGAGGTAACAATAACAATGTTACTAATTTCCACCCCATTGCTATCCTATCTCCTATCTCTAAAATCTTAGAAAAATGTATTCATCTTCAACTCCTTCCTTACCTTCTAGAAAATCACCTACTAACTCCCACCCAACATGGTTTCAGACCTAATCACAGTACTATGACTGCCCTCCTCTCCTTCCTTCAAACTATTAACAAAGCACGTGACTCTGGCCAAATTGTTTCTACCATACTACTTGACCTCTCTAAGGCCTTTGACACTATCTCTCATAACCTGCTACTAACCAAACTCTCAGGACTTAACCTATCTCCCTCCTCATTGAACTGGTTCTCCAACTACTTATCTAACAGATCTCAAGCAGTAATATGGAAAAAATCCACTTCATCATTTCTAAATACCCCTACTGGGGTACCCCAAGGGTCCATACTGGGTCCCCTTCTCTTTAACATATTTGTAAATGATTTCCACAACTCCATTCCTTTCTCAGACATCATCCAATACGCAGATGATTCCACTATTATATGCTCAGCCTCTTCTATCCCCTCACTCCAAAAACTGACCCAAGAAGCTTTCACAACCACTGAGCAGTGGATGAAAAGAAATCATCTTGCTCTAAATGCCTCTAAAACCAAATTAATGCTGTTCTCCCCCTCTAAAACTGTCTCCTTCAACACAAACATTTTCACTATCACTAGTCAAAATAATTCACCTCTGGAACTAGTGTCAGAGACCAAGCTACTCGGGGTCCAAATTGATAACCAACTCAAATTTAATTCTCACCTACAGCTAAATATCAAAAACCCACCAAAACTTGGTATGCTGTACCGCAAAATAAATACCTCACACCTGCTGCCAAAATCACTCTCTCTACTTCATTTCTTATCCCCTCCCTTCTCTATGGAGCCCCACTCCTAACTAATCTACAGTCCTCCCTAAAAACCCAACTTTCCTCTTGCTATAATAAAATCGCAAGTTCACTACCAACCACAAGTCCTCCTCACACCACTGCTCCTCTCTCCACATACTAAAATGGCTAGAGCTTCCTAACTATCTCTCATACACTCAACTAACTCTTGCTCATAAACTCATTTTCAACTCCTCTCTCTGTCCCTCCCTCTCATCAACTTTCAAAATGCACCTTCCT
The DNA here is from genome assembly GCF_019279795.1 of Protopterus annectens. NCBI lineage: Eukaryota > Metazoa > Chordata > Ceratodontiformes > Protopteridae > Protopterus > Protopterus annectens. The sequence goes on from NC_056732.1 coordinate 1,704,823,225, forward strand.
GATAGAACATTGAGGTCCAACAATCAAAATCTATTAGAAATCTATAAACCCACTCGTCCCCCAGGGAAAAATCTTCTATCCTTTGTCCTTGCCCGCCTTTGGAACTCTCTACCATCATCCATCCGCACCACCCCCAACCACTTCATTTTTAAAAGATCTCTTCATTCCCACCTAGTATCCAAGTGGGAATGCTCTTGCTCCCATCCCTCATAGCTAATTTACTTGCAATTGCCTTCTTCCTTCTTCACCTCGATTCCTCTTGCATCTTACCTGATTATTTACTCATAACTAATATACACTATCATATCACTTTATAGGGAAATCTGCACTAGCCCTCACCTCAAAATACTTCCTTCATAAATTTCTGTTATTTCTCAGAAACTTGTTTCAGTATTTTGAATATGGTATAAACTCAACATTTTCATGTATTATTCTTTATAATCTATAATCTATTAATTTTTATCTAAACTTTTGTCATAGTTATTTCTTCTGTGTTTATTTGAAATTGTTTGCTGGTGTCAAAATACTTTGGATTATTATATAATTTATAATGTGTTATAGTTTTTGTATAACTAGTATGAATCACGTTTTGTAACATACTTAGTTCTGGAGCTTTTCTCCCCAGGACTCCATTGAAAACGGGTTATTTGACCCAATGGACTATCCTGGTAAACCAACTGCAAATAAATAAATAAATAAATAAAATAAAATAAATGACCCTCCCGCTAAAGGAATGACATATAGAACAATCCTCTTGAAGGTGGAGAGGGCCAAGACAGTAAACGCAGGACGCGTGATAGTCAGTGATGGACATTTTCTGCCCACACTGACATCTCTTAAAGCCGGATTTTGCTTTTTCCGACATGACTAAAAAGTAAAACACTTCACTAGGTTGATACAAGAAAAAATAACTATTAATAACGAATTCCTATATATATATATATATATATATATATATATATGTATGTATAGTAAATACCTATACAAGTATAACAAAAACACTTCACAAAACCACACAGAGAGAAAAAGGGTAGGCCACAAAAAGGTGCCTGAAGAATAAAATGAGGAATATTGTAATAATAACCACACACGCACACACTTCATTGTTATACTAAGAATTAGAAACTTATTTATGCAAAAAAAAAGTAAGCAGCTTATCTGAAAGAAGTAAATTATCAAATTTTTCTCTAGTCCGAGCTCTCCTCGATCCGATCTGTTGCAGCGGCAAACTAGATCTGAGTAATGGCAGGGAGGATTGTGGGATATGGGCTGGTCTCGAGCTTCTCTGAGATGCAGAGCTTTGCGATGCGGCCGACTCGGAGCAGAGGATCGGCTCCGAACCCGTGTGTAAGAACAAACGGCGAGATTGAACACTCACATTATAAGCAGATAACATGGGTAGCTATGGGGGTGGCTTGTGCCCCCATATATGCTAAGTAATGTCATATTGGGAACAGGAGTTCGTCTTTTCAACTATATATCTGGTTTATACGTCAAACACTACATGCATTTCCTGGACGATATATTTACTGTCTGGGAAGGTAGTGAGGAAAAGTTAAATGAGTTTTTGCAGTATATTAATCAGCTAGTTTTTTTTTAGCCTTTACATATGAATTTAGTGGGGATAAAATCTATTATTTGGAAGTCATTTTGAAAATTAATAAAAATAAAATGGAAATGACCTCTGGTATATCAGAAAGTCAACTTTTTCTAGCTTGTACATTGAGTATAGTAGTTAGCACCCTCACCATCAAAAGAGATCTATAGTTAAGGGACAGATGGTGAGGGCGGCCAGAATGGTTAGTGACCATCAGGATTTTCTAAGGGAGTTGGAATATATTATGGGAATGTTTATCAAAAGAGTGTACCCCCCCCTAGAGATGTGTGTGGCTATAAAAGAGGAAGTTATAAAGAAGAGAAATGACGTCCTATATAGGGCCACTCTCAATGGGACTCAAGGTATGGTAGTGAGGATGTATTATTAAAAAAGAGGCAACAGCACAACAATTTTCAAGATAGGCTGATTTTTGTTACTACATTCAATTTGGATGCAGACTGCGTTACCCAAGTGGTTACCAAAAATTGGGGAGTGTTGCAGGTTGATGAGAATGTTGAGAAAAAGATGGGAAAGCCCCCATGATGCATTTTTAGAAAGGATAGATCCATTAAAAACATATTGGAAATGGAAAATTCCAAGGTTAATTGTGATAATAGGCCTGTGGGGAATTTTTAATGTGGTAGGTGCAATATTTGTAAGTATATTATGGTCACCAGTTGTAATTTAATTTTAAATGGACATAATATATCCATTTGTGGCCATTATAATTGCTATTCCCAAAATATGGTTTATTTGGCTAAACGCCAATAATGTACTGCATTTTATATAAGGAAGACTTCTAGGCGGCTTAAGGAATTCCCAAAATGTGGTTTATTTGGCTAAATGCCAATAATGTATTGCATTTTTTATAAGGAAGACTTGTAGGCGGTTTAGGGAAAGAGTTAAAGAACATATATTGAACATCCAAAATGCCAAAGTTATTAACGCTCTGGCTAGACATGTTGTGCACTATTCAGGGCATACATTTAAATTTTGTGGCATTCAACAAATTGTAAAAGATGTACAGGGCAGGGTGTTAGATGTCCATTTGGATATTGCCGAGTTACAATGGCAATTAAGTTTTGATGCCTCAGTCTTTCCCATTATAAATGAGAACATTAGTATAGTTGCAATTTTAAAATTGAAAAATATATTGGGATAGAAATAAATGAAATTTATTATAAATATATTGCATCATTAAGTTTTATAGTATTTGTCATTTTAAAATTCAGATGAATTGACTGCAATTTGGTTTTGTGAAAAACCTTTTGGTGTGAATAATGCAGTGTACTGTTTTTTAAGTAAGTCAATTAATTACAAATGGGTAAGTCAATTAATTACAAATGGGTGGGGGTGTAAAAGGGGTGTGTAGTTGTTCAAGAAACACTTCTGAAGAAGTCCTTTTGCCAACAGGACGAAACCTAGGTAAACTTTATGTGCTGCAATAAAGGTTAGTTCCAGATCTGTGCAGGAGCAGTACATCCTCACACTTCCCTGACCCTTTTATATCTCCAGAACAGCATGTCCAGGTTCCTCAGAACTTCACACCAAGATGAGAAATCAGGGGGAGGGGGAGGGGAAGAGGCAGAGGCAACATACTTTTTTTCAATATGGGAACTCCCAAGAGAACGAAGAGCTACCGGAGAACTTAACTTCGCATCCTTGTATTACTTCAACATCTGACATGGCGTTGCATGAACAGTTGCAGAAAATGCAATGTGCAGTTTTCAATTTACCTGAAAGAGCTTTTCCAGACTCTCATCTACAGCTTTTTAATAAAGCATTTTGCTTCATTACTGCACGAGCATCACTACAAGATGTGTCATTAGACCTACGCTTATATATAAGAAAATTGAACCTGAGATTTTTATGCGACTCTACGGAGGATAGTGGCTCTGATTTGTCTACTGATGATTTGTCTCCAGATAATAATTCTTTCTCCACTCCTTTGAGAAAGAAAAGCCTTTCAAACCCTGTATTAAATACTACACTACATGCTTTTCTTAATGTATGTGAAAATGATCTCAAAGTTAATGGCAACACAAAAACAGAATAAATGGTTTAAATATGACTACAGAAGAAAAACGGTACTGAGATCCATGACCCAGGACAGAACTCTATGTATAATGCGAGTGGATAAGGGCACTGAGATGGGGTTCATGGAACAAGCAGATGATGTTACTATTATTGAAAATGACTTGAACAATGAATATTTTAAACCAGTCTTTTTGCAGTTTGTTAATAATCAATTTGACATTTTAGACTGTTTCTTTTACAACCTTAAACAAAAAAATATCATCACTCAGGAGTAAATTTTTATGCAGGTAAATCAACCTTCCCTTGGCAAACGTTTGGGATTCCAAAAATCATACGAATCCCGTTAATCTCCCTTTCCATCACATTACTTTTAATAAAAGAAACAAAACAGAAAGAATTTCTGAATTTGGGGACAGTTTTCTGAAGCCGGTAATGCAAACGACTGTTTTTACCTTCGAGACTCATGAGGCTTTTTAAATAAGTTGTTTGTGCTTAACCTTAATATTTAGAACTGCATTTTAGTTATATTGGATGTGGTGTCTCTTTACAGTAATATTCCACATACTCAAGGGATGGCCAATGTAAAACTGTACTTTCTGAACTACGCACAATTCTCTCCTACACGCACTGACACTATTATGCAAATGACTGCTTCAGTTCTGGACCATAATTTCTTTTACTTCAATGGAAAAGTGCACCAGCAGATCAAAGGTGTAGCCATAAGGTTGAAGATGGCCCCGGCTTATGCCAACTTAGTTCTCAGTTTATGGGAGGCTGAGAAACTTCTTCATTTACCAGGTTTTCACAACATTTCCATCTATCGTCATTACATAGACTATTTCTTTTTTGCATGACATGGCTCGAAGTCGGACCTAAAGAATTTCATTCAGTCCATCTCACACAGGATAGATTTTCTCACGTTCGAAGTCTCAGGATTGTGGTGACTGTCGTTTCTGGACACTACCATCACTTTATATTAAAGTGATTTAACACCATTCACCGAAAAGACACTTATAGAAAAAACTTTGACTTCAGGAGCTCCCACCCATACTATAATCTGGTTAAGAGTAAATTTATCAGGCTTTCTCGCTTGGTTAGTGAGGACTTAACTTTTGTTCAAGAAGCTGTTTTTTTAAAACATCTCTTCCTACAGAGACATTACCCTGCTCGGCCTCTTGATAGCATTGCTAATGAAATAATTTCAGCCAGACATTCCAAGTATCCTCCCATTTTGATAGCAGGTTTCACTCACCAACATTCACAAGCCTCTGATTCTATGGAAAGATGCTGCAGTTACCCATTTCTAGAGACATGACAGCTATCAGATCAGATTTAAACAGAAATTGGAACATTATATCTTCGAACATAGATTTACACAGTATGCTCGGATATGGACCTTTGTTCACTTTTAAAAAAACACTAACATTACGTGCGATGTTTGAAAATGGAGACCTGCCATTTCTTGTTTTTAATAATGTTTCTTTGAATGATTCACTAGGCATGTTTACTTGCAATTCTTGTGTTGTATACCAATATATTTTTACATGACCTTCCTTTCATTTCAGCACTGTAAGTTTACCATCAGATTTGCTAAACATGTTGATTGTCACAGTTTGATGGTAATGCATGCTGCAGTTTGCCAGTCCTGCTCCGCTTTTAATGTGGGCAAGACAACTCGCAAATTGTCAGACCACATCAAGGAACACTGTTAAGTGATCAGATCTAATGATGCCAGCAATGCATTAGGGGAACACCGTTACCGATGCCTGAACTTTGATAAATTCAAATTCTTCGTACTAGAGCAAGTACAATTTTTTTTGGTGATGTTAATAATTTATTAGAAATGAAAGAACTACACCAGCAACTTCTGTTAGGGGCTGATTATGCTCCTGGTATTATTGTTTTTCTAAACTTCAAATGTGCTCTACGTTGGCAATATCGATGAGTGCGCTTGCTTACTGAACTTTTCTCGTTGTGGTTTACACAGTTCTTTCTGTATTGCCACAGATATACCTTAGGTGCTTGTTGTCCAACCACTTTTTACTGTTTGACATTATACATTCTTGCACTCCACAGATGCTTCCTTTTTGCTATTGGTGTAGCGTACACATTTCTTTGCCCTATGGTTGTATGAAAATTAACCCAAATATCCAAAACCCCTTTCTTTCTTTTGTTTTTTTTCCCTTTTTCCCAAAAAATTGAGGGTATCTTTTTTTTTCCAAATTATTTTTTACCCCATGGCCCCTGGGCCCATTTTCAAAAAGGGAAAATTATAAACAAAGTTCCCC